>NC_089852.1:29718706-29978706 GCF_036373705.1 Amia ocellicauda
GGTGTCTGGACAGAAGACGAGGCTTGCAACCTCACATTTTGAATGGTAGCCGCAATGGAGAAGGACAGCCCTAAGGCTACAGCCTTCCTGCTCAGGGGCCACACCCACAGTTGGAACAGCGCTGTGTCAGGATGCCATAGCTGGCCACAGGCTTGAGACAAGCAATCCCCCCACAGGGGAACCTGCAACGGATCTCGGCCAAGGAACCACGGCTTCTTAGGCCATCGAGGATCGACCAGTAACCCTGTCCCCCTCTCCCTCTTGACCTTCTCCAGCACGGCTGGGAGACGTGGAATTGGGGGAAGTGTACTGAAGACTGGGTGGCCACTTATGGGCTAAAGTGTCAATCCCCAATGGACTGTATGGGTCTTGGTTGAACCATTTGATTCAGTGCTCAGACTCACATGATGGAAAAGATCTAAGAGATTGTGATTCAAGCTGATGCACTGCTGCTGGATGTCTGACTCCCTCCCTTCTAGTACTCCCAGTCAACACTCCCCTCCTCTCCCAGGTTCTCCTCGCTGCCTCTCCACAACACGCTTCCCTGTTATAGATTGACAGTGGCAAGAGGAGGGCTCATCTGAGTGACAGCTAACAGAGGCCTATCAGCAGCTTGGTTATGAGTAATTGCTCCTTTTGAATTTGAAAGATAACCACTGTTAAGTGTAGAAAAGCAAAGTGAACTCATGGTAATTATGGGAATGGTAAACTACAATACTGACCATGAAATACCATCATAGAGCAAATAAATCAAATAGATGACTGTACAAATTAACACAGTGAGTAATAAATTATCATTGAATAAGGGAAAATGGCATGCAGAGGAAGTGGATTTTTTAAACATTTTGACATCACTTTCCATTTCTTTAGTTTTTAGCTCCTGACACTGCTATAAGTCTCCTGCAGTATTGATTACTCGCTTTTCCTGTGGTATTGATCCCTGCTTAACCTTCTCTGTATTTCTCCCCTGCAGACCAAACCTGTGGCCTTTGCTGTTAGGACAAATGTGGGCTATAACTCCGGCCCCAATGATGATGTGCCCGTCCAAGGAATGGCCATCTCCTTTGAGGCCAAGGACTTCCTCCATATCAAAGAGGTCAGGGCTGCATCCGTTGGAAAAATAATCAGTCAGTTAGGCTGTCACCTTTCAGCCAGTCAGTCACTCCCAGGTCAGGGCTGCACTACACCAGACAAGTCTGGACAGGTCTTGCATCAACGCCAACCATTACTCAGACACACCTGTCTGACTAATTCCGTTCTGACCTGCAGACTTGACATGGGTGATTTTTGTGCTTTTTATCTCCCAAGGACAAGGTTTTAATTACAGAGCAATTCAGAGTTGAAAGGTGATGGACGTAACAGACGTGGTGGTCTGTTTAGAGTATGATGGGTTTCCATGCATTGCTATCATTAGGTCCCAGGCCAGGGGTCTGTCTAACAGGAAAATTTAGCAGTAAATGGGGAGTTCTTGTTGGGTGGTGTTTTTGTACCCAAAGGGTGCCTGTCTCTGTCCTTCTGCAGAAGTACAACAATGACTGGTGGATCGGGCGGCTGGTGAAGGAGGGTTGTGAGGTGGGCTTCATCCCCAGCCCAGTCAAGCTGGAGAACACACGTCTACAGCAGGAGCAGAGGATGAGGCAGAGCCGACTGAGCTCTAGGTTATTATTTTTTATATTTGTAGCAGATGCCTTTGAGCAATCGATATGCACAGTGAACCAAACACTAGACGTACAGTGTGCTACGTATACACAATACTACAAGGACGAAAACATCTTTATTAAAATTCACTTATGCCTTGCAGTGAATACAAATCCGGTATAAGTAATACAATGTGGCCAATCTTGTGGAAAAAGTATACACACTACACATGGGACTTAAAGCCCAGACAAAGCCCAGGAGTGAGGTTTTGTGACGGGGATTAAAGACATTAAATTACACTGGCATCTCAACACATTGCTAATCCTGAACTGGTTGCAATCATCTACTACTTAATCATACTATTTAATCATAGTTTCCTAATATCACACACAGCAAACAGACTGGATCCAGATTTCCTCATCACTGACCTTTCACCTTCTTGTATTCCCTTGGCACTTGGCAGTAATCAGAATTGGTTCTACAAGGTCTGTACTCATTGTAGTATAAATACACATAGTGGTCTGCAGAATATAGAGAAGGAGAATGCTAAGCCAACTTTACTGGGCTCTTCTTGCTCCAGATGACATACAGTTGGCTCTGTGTTGCTAGGGTTATTCACAGCTCTCCCTGACTGGTTGTCTTTGCAGTAAGTCTGGAGGAAACTCCAGCTCCAGCCTGGGGGATGTTGCCACAGGAACACGCAGACCCACTCCACCTGCCACAGGTAACCACACCACGTCATCACAGAGAACAGGGAACAGGGATTAAAAAGCACTCGATCCTACATATCGTCTCTTACTTCTGTTCTTGGCTATTCAGCAGTCTTTCATGTTTATTGCCAGTACTGCTGATGAAATATAGTCAGACATCACTTACATTAATGAGTTAGTGTTGCTTGACTTATTATATACACACACCATTCTAAAAAGGGTAATGTTTTTGCTGTGCTTTTCACAGAGAGATCTTGTTAGCCACGTAAGTATGTTAGTTGTGTAGCTATCAGTTCTTGGTGTGGGTGTAAGTTAATTTTAAATTGCTGTATTTAATTCAAATGTAAGTAGGGAATTCCTCTAGATGTCATGATCCCAAGGTTTTTAAAAAGTTATTTACTCCGTTGGAACACATTATTAAGTAGGGTTTCAAATTTTACATCCAGTTCTTGGGGAAAAAATAATATTGTGTGATATGATCCTGAAGGATAACATGTTCAAATGAAAGAAAACCTAATGTTCTTCTCACCAGGGTCTGTTTAAAAAATTATTATTTTTGTTTCCGGGGGGGGATTCCACGATGTTTTCCAACCCCACGGGAACCAAATAAAAGTGAAATATGGATTTATTTTAATACCTTCAAATCTTGTTTTAACTTGTTTTAGCTGATCTCCCATAAAGACACCTTGATCCCGTGATTCCTTGCAAGCTTGAGGAGCCTCACCCTGCTGTTGCATCTCTCCTCTCTCCCTCTGAGACCCACAGCAACAGGGCCCTCCCGCTCCCCTGTGCTCACACCCTCTTATAGCATCTCCAAACACCCAGCAGAAAAAAATATCTCATGTTGATATTTTTCTCTCTCATCTCTTTTTCTGTCTCTCCTGGATTGATGACCCTTTATTTTTTTGTTTCCTTATTTATGTCTGTATGTATCATTTTCCTATCATATTATCATGGTCCCTTAATTTCATTACTTTTTTTACCTTTTCTCCCTTCTGTTTGACTTCCCTCCTACCTGGATCCTCCTTCTTTCCAATTCTCCCTCTCTGTCCTTCCTTTTTAAACTCTCCTCTCCCACTTCCCACTCCCCCACCCACCCCAATTCCTTCCTGTCTTCCTCTGTCTGTCCATTGCCACACAATGCCTCCTCCCTCCTCCTGCCTCCTCCTGCCTCCTCCTCCCAGCTCATGTGGAGTTGTCCACAGTGGGTTTTGATGTTGACCCCCTCGACCTGGATGCAGAAGAAGCTCCCGAGCCCCCCGTTGACTCCCGCTCCCCAAAAGCCAGTGTCAGCAGCGTCACCTCTCCCCAGGCTAATGCCAAGCGCATCCCCTTTTTTAAGAAGGTAAAGCAGTTTCACTGGTGCAACTACTAGTGACCCAGTGCTGCTGCTATTCCTGCTGCTCCTGCTACTGAGTCCACTGTCTGGTCTGTAAACCCCTCCCACCCCACCCCACCCAGGCTCCCTCCACTAACCCTCTCTCCCCTCTGTCTCCGATTGCTATGGTAACGGTTAGATCTTTGTGTGCGAATTGAGATGGGTGAGCTGGCTGCCACACGGGGACACACATTCACACACACACACACACACACTGCCTGCTGGTTTTGCATTTTGAAATTAAAACAATTTCAAATTTCCAATCTGGATCCTCCGCTTATTTCTCCGCAGTAACGGAAAACAAGCTGATGGAACGAGAGCTAGCTAAAAACCGTCAACTGTTAGTACTGGCGTTGATTGGCCAATTGACTGGGCTGTGATTTTGAAAGAGGTGAATGCAGACTCATCCTTCGTCTCTCTGAAACCCTGAGTGTGCACATGTTTTATATAACACGACCTGGCATCCATTTAGACTTACAAATAGCTCCCTGAGTGGACCTGTGTATTCTCATCTTCAACGGTTCTTTGTAACTTGACTTCTGATGTCTTCAAAAGCTGCAGCCAGTGCACCCAACAAGATCACGAAAGGGCTACAATAAATTATATCCAACTGTATATATTTCAGCACTTCCTTCCTTCCTGGTGGAATCATCTTATCCAAAAATAATTTGGTTGATAATTTACTAGCTGAGCATATTAAAACGGCTCTTCTTTGTTAAAAACTTTTCCAGCTACACTAGTCAGGCTGTACCAACATCTACAAAAACAGAAGTGTTTTAATAATGTTAGTTAAATATAAAAAAAATCTTCTGCATCAGTAAAGACAACAGCAGTCTGCTTTTGGTGGTCCAGGCTATTAAACAACTTGCTACATAATGCGTTCTTTTATTCCAATACTGTACTGTTGATTTTGCGTCGTTTTTCAATTTATTTTATGGACACAGATTTGTAGTAAACAAATGAGCCGTGCCAATTGCTATTCCCTGAAAGCGTAGGAGCTGGAGTTTTGAAAACTGTGAGAAAGAGGCTGCCAGGTTCTGATGCACCAAAAGGGCAGCCACAGACTAAACAATATGGTGCTGACACGTCAATACATAGGCACACACACAAGCTTGACTGCGTCGATCCGTCTCTTTAAGCCAGATTCTGTTTGTTCGGCAGTCAGTGTGGCCTACTCACCCCTGTCAATAGCCTCGTCCTGATCTGTCAATAACACTCCTGCTCTGTGTTCTTGTTTTTGTTTTCTTGTTTTTGGGGGGTTTTGAATGCGGAATGAAAGGTGGTCCTGCTAAACAGAAACAGAAGTCGGTGAGTCTGTTATGTTTATATTTCTTATAGCCTCTGGGATTCTGTTTTCAATTGATTCTCATTCTGTGTAATGCTGTAGAGGGGTGGGTAACCTATGAAAAGGCTACCATGGTAAAAGTGCAGTTTACCCATGCTTTCCCCAAGTGAATACAAGTGAATTTACTTGTCATTGTTGCAGTTTCAGTTGTTACATGGTTTACCCTGCCAATGCAGGATCTGCCTTGATTTCACACTGCTTTACTACACTTAACTGTGCCTTTACTACAGTAAACTTGAGGTTTGGGTTTTTCTGGGAACATTGTTTTGGCCTTTTGTTGATTTTCAGTTTGTTATAAGCTATTAGGGCAGTGCTAGTGTAGATGTATTCAAGGTTGGGTAATCCATTTTGAAATGTTTTTCTTTCAATTAAATGGGTTCCCTTTCAAATCGAAAGACAGCCATTACCAAATAGGAAGAGGCTTCTGACCTGCCAATCAGTGAAAACATGTACCAAAGCTGCCCAATAGTGGCCGTGCTGGCAGGAGGAAGACCGGCCCCTGACATCTGTAAAAAGTCTCCTCCAGACTGCAGCTGCCTGCCATTTCTTCTCGTTCACTTGCGTGCTTACTAAAAGTTGTAGAAGTGTGTTCTCTTGCTCTCTGGAGTTGGATTATTTGGATAACTATTCACTTGTGCTCTTCTGAGTTTTATCGCTACTATTGGAGCTTTGCTTCTTTTCGGAGGTAAGTCTACAGCGGGGGTCTCGCTTGGAGCTGACTTCAGTCCCTCCATTGAGATCTGCTGTGTATCATTACTTCCTGTACCATTTTTTCCTACAGATTTGAGTGAAGGAGAAAGAAAGCGATGCTACTCCAGCTGGAGCAGTCTCCTGCAGTTTCGGTCGGCTGACCGACCCGCCCACATCTCTTCCCATCCCCATGTTGACTTGATCTCTGCCGGCGGGAGTCTAAACCGTTCGGTGACATCAAGAGCAACACGACCAACCTCCCCCAACATCAACATCTGCCGACCTCTCGACCAAATATCGACCTCTTGACCATACCGTCAACATCTCGACCAGGCTGTCAAAACTCTCGACCAAACGCGTCGACCTCGACCACCACTGTCGACTTCTCAACAAAAAAGAGACGATATCAACCACCACTGTCGACTTCTTGACCATCCCCATCGATATCGACCACCACTGTCAACCTCTCGGACACAGCTGTCAACCTCGTCTTACTCCGTTGACCTCTCGACATCAATGTTGTCAATTCGACCTTTCATCGACCTCCTGATGATCCTGTCAACATTTCGACATCTTTGAACGATTTTGCAGCGCCAGGAGGACCCGTCGACAAACCTCGACTGAAATCGACGTATGATTCGACATCGAGGTAGACAGTATTTCCTTTGAGGGGTTCGGCAAGTCCTCCTACCCCAGGAATTGTCTGTATATATTGAAGGTCTGCACAAGGAAGACATGAGGACAGACCTTCAATATATACGGACAATTCCTGGGGTAGGAGGACTTCGCCGAACCCCTCATAGGAAATACTGTCTACCTCGATGTTGTCGAATGATGAAGCCTAAAGGGGCGTTTCATTGGTGTTCTGGGTACCAGAGTGAGCTGCCCTCTGACAATGGGCACAAGCTCTGTGTCTGATGCCCAGGCACTGAACACGCCCAACAAGCACTGATGAGCGACTGAGGCTGTAAGCATTGTACAGCCTCCACGGAGGCTACGCACCGCAAGAGGGCCAGGAACTCCCTGCCATTTTCAAGAGCCTCAACAAGCCGTCGCAGCTACCCACCGCTCTTCTGCAGGTTCAGTCCCACGCAGGCCCCCCCTGCAAGTGTCTCCACAATGACAAGCCAGATGGCGATCGTCTTCATCCAGGGCCTCCCCAGCAAGGGTGCAGTCTGCTTCCCCCTCTCCACCTCATCGCAGGCATTCTCCAGAGAGGAGACCATGCTCTCCCAGAAGGAGATCCCCGTGGGATAGACGTTCCCTATCCCGCTCATCTCGGCCTTCTACTCCACAGTGAGTTTCACCATGCCAGTCCCCTCCCCCTAGAAGGCAAGGGGCATCTCCTTCCTGGAGAGAGGAAGAGGAGGAGTTTAAGAGCACGATCCTCCGCCGAATTCAGGAAGTGACGGAGACCTTGGCCAGTCAGCAGCGCATGCTGAACAACATGTGGGTGCGGCTACTGTCAGGAGCTTTTTTTTTTTTTCGTACTCTTGCCTTTGCATTAATAACACTTGTATTGTTTACTTTGATTTCCCCTATCCTACCTCTACCTTAGCTCTTAACTTTGACTGTATTATTGCCCTGTATTATTGCACTTTGTATTGCTCTGATATTTTGTAAGTTGCCCTGGACAAGGGGGTGTCTGCTAAGAAATAATAATAATAATAATAATAATAATAAAAATAATAATATAAAAATAATAATAATAATGTTGTTAATGTTCTCAAAGTGCATGGACGCAGCCTTGGCCCCCCTCAGGACAAAGGGGATAAGGATCCTGAATTATCTGGATGACTGGCTGGTGTGCGCAGACTCCAGGCTTCAGGCGGAGGAACATACAGCAGAGGTCATATGTCACATGGGGTCTCGCAGTTCACATAGAGAAAAGATCCCTTGAACCGGCACAGATGGTGAGCATCTTGGAAATGAGGCTAGACTCTCCAGACATGCTTACCTACCTATCCAAAGACAGAATCGAGTAATTGGAGAAGTGCCTCGCATCATTCAGAAGGGCATTGACTCTCCATCTGGTCAAGTTTCAAATTGTTCAACTGTTGGGGCTGATGGTGGCCAACTCAAATATTCTTCCCCTTGGGCCTCATGCACATGCATCCATTACAACGCTGGGTTAAAGCCCACAGGCTACACCCAGCAAGAGACAGGATGGGGTGCTGTCTGGAATGGGATAGGAGTCAGAGGGATGTGGAGCAGTCTCTGGTCGTCCGCTCACATCAACGTACAGGAGCTGCAAGCAGTGTGGCTGGCACTGCACCACTTTCGCCATGTTCTGACAGACAGGCATGTCCTGGTTTAGACGGACATCATGTCGGTGGTGGCCTACATCAACCACCAGGGGGGCCTACACTCCCTCAGACTACATTGTGTGGCGTGCAGACTTCTCCTGTGGGCACAGGACAATCTCCGATCCATACAGGCAAAACACCTGCCAGCTGTGTCCAATACAGCAGCGGACATTCTCTCCTGGGGAGGTCCGGACAGCTCGGAATGGAGACTGAATCCTCAGGTTGTGGAACAAATCTGGGAAAGGATGGGACAAGCTCGGGTTGACCTCTTTGCCACACGGGTAATGACCCACTGCCCTCTGTGGTTCTCCCTGGAAACAGGAGGCGGTCCCCTGGGCATGGACGTTTTTACTCACCCATGGCCGCAGGAACTGCTGTATGCCTTCCCCCCACTGACTTCTTCCACTGACACTGGAGAGGATTCACCAATGACAGAGTTACTCTGAGGACGAACCCATCCTTCCTACCTAAATCAATCGACCGATTGTCCTGGAGTCTTTCCATCCCCCTCCATATACATTGGATGAGGACTGCAGACTACACACACTCTGCCCTGTCTGGGCTTTGAGGTTCTATACGCGAAGGACTGCGCACAGCCGCAAATTCGACCAGCTGCTACGGTTCTATCACCAGAGTGGGGTGGGGGACACGATCTGGCTCACCTATGAGACTGCTAACGTTCCCATGCCTGAACACATCTCAGCACACTCAACAAGGGGACAGGCCACGTCATGGGCTCTCTTTCACGGTTGCCATACTTGAAGACTTGTGTAATGCTGCGACCGGGTCTGGTCAACAGACCTTCACGAGGTTCTACCACCATGAGGCTCTGCTTTGCTTGCCATGATGGGATTGGGGCTTAAATCAGGTGTCAGAACTCACGACAGCTCTGGTATAGTCTTCTCAGTCGGTAATGGCTGTCTTTCGATTTGAAAGGGAACGATAGGTTATTATCATAACCCCGGTTCCCTGAAAAAGAAAGACAGCCATTACCCTTCAGCGGTCACTCGGCCAGATGACCTTCTTGATGAAGAAATGGCAGTCAGCTGCAGTCAGGAGGAGACTTTTCACAGTCGCTGGGGGGCGGCTCTTCCTCCTACCAGTTGGGCACCTATTGGGCAGCTTTGGTACACGTTTTCACTGATTGGCAGGTCAGAAAGCTCTTCCCATTCGGTAACTGACACTGACACTCACACGATGACAAGTATGCCATGTGTGGTCTTTCTTTTTCAGGGAACCGCCATATCTGTGGATTTCATAGTGTCAGTGTAATTTTGAACGCTAGTAAATGCACTATATGAAGATGACATTAGAGATCATATGCTGTGTATGCAGAACTCCCATCCTCTGTGTTGCTAAAAAAAAAGGCCTTTTGCTTCCATTGGAATGCAATCAAATTTAAATAAGTATCAACAAGATATCAAACATTATACATTATGAATCTGAAGATTTTTTCATGCATGTGTAACGTTCAACATGAAACACAAATGATTCAAAAGTGTTGCATGCAGTTTTATTTATTTTTTCTTCTATTTGGCAGCATGTAGCATTTTTAATAACAATTCTGCTTTGTCTGTTAAGGAAACCACCAATGAAATTTAGATAGTACACAATTTAATTTTTGAGCCTGCATATATGATTCTTTAAAATATATATATATATATATATATATATATATATATATATATATATATATATATATATATTTTCGACACAGTGCTAAAATTGCATACACCATTTCTCAAAATACCCTGACCCCTATCAGATGTTATGATCTGATATTTTGAAGTTTTAATAGCCAGGGTGTAAATAATGAAGCCCCCGGCTGACAGATATACCTGAGGGTATTGAAGTGACTCAAGCTACAATGTACAACATGACTTTAAGGACTTTCCTACTTTGACTTTGTCCAGCAGACTGTGAATGAGAATACTGAAAAGTGTGCAATATTATTTCATCGCTAGAAGAGCTTCTATGAAATATGATCTAACGGAGAACAGCTCTCTTATAGTTAGCTTTGCAAAGCCCTGACAAAAATCCACACTTTAAAGGTTGTGCAGGATGCCAAGCTGCTCGCATTAAGGTTTTTAGACCCAGAGGTATAAAGGCAGCTTTTCCTCTATTCCATGCACCATATTGCTGATAACAGATGCCAGAGTCTGTATTGATTTATTTAATTTTAAATGTCAGTGCCTTCAGTCAGTGTTCATTCTGCTTACAACCCTCCCAGAAAGTGCCAATCACATAGTCAAATAATCATATTGTGCAGCACTAGCACATTAGCAGCTACTCTGATATTTCACTAGGTAGTTTAGAAGGGATTTCTGTAGTGAGAGAAATTGGCATGGCAGGAAATGGATTAAATGGGGCAGGTTGGATTGATAAAAAAAGCACATTGGATCCAAAACGTCAAATACAAATCAGTTTCCTGAGCCCCCAACCCCTCTGTGTTCCCTGTACTGTCTGTGTGTTTCTGTCCCCTTGGGTGTCTCTGACCCAGCCTCTCTCTCTGCCTGCAGATGGAGCACGTTCCTCCATATGACGTGGTGCCTTCAATGAGACCCATCATCCTGGTGGGGCCGTCTCTCAAGGGCTATGAGGTAACTGAGCTTTGAGAAATGACCAAAGACATTCTCTGATAAAAAAAGCAGCATTATGTTCTTTTTCAATTCTGCATATTTATTATTTTCCATTCTCAATATTCATTTCAGAGCTTTATCAGTTCTCTTTTTACACAATAAAATGCAATCACCAATTACAGAAAATAAGGGATCCTTAATCCACCCTCTCTCTTCCTATTATTTGTCAGGTGACTGATATGATGCAAAAGGCACTCTTTGATTTCCTCAAACACAGGTTCGATGGCAGGTAAGGCCGCAAGCTCTTCTACTATAAATCGTATTTTAAGGGAATTCAGAACATCAATAAAGGCAAAAAGATATGAAATACCTGCATGAATGGTAAAGAATAATGTTATTATTATTGTAAAGCAGACTGAATACAGTCATATAATTATTAATGTATCAGGATTAAAGGCAACAGACTTAGTGTGGTGCATTGAGAGAGAGGTAATGCACAATGATGACTGTGATATTATTGCTTAATGAAAAGACAGAATGATAAAGTGTGGACAGTGTAATTCAGTTCAAAGCCCAGTTAACCTCACAGGGATTAAATTGAGTTATTCAATTAAATATTTGGTTAAGGTCTGTGTTTTTAGTTCTTATTTCCCACTGGTCTTCTTGCATTTAAAACTGTATTTGACTTTGTTAAATCATCCCTGAAACTACAGAAAATGTATCTTCTAATATGGCTCTAGCTACTTTTCTGAAATTCAGTACTTATTGCTTTATTCATATTGTACAGAGAAGCATATGGGTTTTCTTTAAACAAAATGAAACACAATTAAATTCATGGAGAGGATTCATCATGGGAAATGTTTAAAATCTCCTCAGGATAGATGAGGAACTTGTTAACGCACCACTTTCACACATATGTTAATGAAGCCGATACTGATTCATGTCACACAGTGAAAACGACCAAATGCAATAATGCTGTTAATGAATAATGCTGTTTGTGTGCGTTTGTCTCAGAATATCAATCACACGGGTGACGGCTGATATCTCTCTGGCTAAGCGCTCGGTGCTCAACAACCCCAGCAAGCACACCATCATTGAACGCTCCAGCACTCGATCCAGCCTGGGTAAGAGGAGCTTTGAGACCCAGCACTTTGAGACCCACACACACACAGTCACCCATCTACATAATGATGCACAAACAACACACAAACAATACTTACAGACTCTGACTGCAATCGTCAGACCTACTGACACTGACACTCACACGATGACAAGTATGCCATGTGTGGTCAGGCCCCCACTAGGACGTCTCAGATACATCCCAAGCGCCTGATTCACACGGCTCCAACAGAGCGGCAAACCAAGTGTGCCAAGAGACCAGTCTCCTGACGCTAGGAGTTTCACTGGTCTGTCATGTTCAGAAGGGTGACATCACCATGACCAGCTCACTATGAGATCTGCTACACAAGCTCAGATATGCACCCAGAAATTGATGTCCAGGTCCACACACTCGCACTGAAAACACAAGCATATATGCATATACTGGATCCCACACACATACTGATAAACACAGAAATACATACACAGCCTGATGTCCATACACACATGCTAAAACCGACACATATTCAAAAGCAGACTTTTTTTTTATGTCCAGCCTGTTCCCAGTTCAGTGTTCATCCCACCCTGGAGTCATATCTGTATGTGTGTCAGTGTTGTCAGCAGTATAACAGCGGGAAGTTACCAGTATTCAGAGTAAGGAAACACATTTAGTACAGATTAGTTTTTTCCTCAAAAGTGCACAAGACCGTTTCCTTGTGATATTATACCCACGTTAAATACAATGCGGAACATAAGATGAATTAAAGTACAAACTTAACCACACTTTGCTTCTTCTCTTCTTTAAAGTTAAACAGATTAATTTAGGTCACTTAATTTTATTGGATCACTAAAAAGTAAACCTTTAAAGCACATCATTTCTGTAATATAAACCATCATTTGTATTTGCAAAATATGCTGATTAGGTTAAATGTTACAATTTTCAAGGTTACTTAGATTTGACTTCACAATGAAAACCTTAATTGAATTTTGAATTTACAATGTTGTATCGAAGACAGATCACATTGTAATTTTGAACATTTGTCCAACATGAATGCCTTGGATTGGTGGAATCTTCCAATACACTGATATTGCTTACAATACAGCAATTGTGTTTTTGAATGGATATCAGGTACAGCTTTATCTCTGGGTAGTACTTTGCGACTCCCCAAATCGGCACCCAGTATCCATTCACATGTATGGGCTAGAATAACTTGAGTTCACAGAAATAACCATCTAGAATAATCTCTTATTAAAATGGTAAAATCATTGTTCTGGTCAGCTAAAGTCAAAGAGCATTGATTTATGGGTCATATTTAAAATTATCATAATTAGATTTAGGAGTTTTGGAAGATATATTGTGGACATAAGGAGCAATGATTTATTCAAAATACCGAAGAATATGAATTAACCTTAGAGCAGGCAAATCTCTTTCCTTTCTTTTCTTTTCTCTTTATAAGTCAGGTTGGGGTTCAGTTATGATGACAATTATACTGTTTTTTAAGCAGTTATATTAATTGTAGTTTCATCTTATTTTAGTTCTCCTGTTGGCATATTGATATTTGTAGATCTTATGATTACAGCATTCACTGTTTATACTTCTTAAAGAAAAGCTATGCCGTCTTTGGAGGAGCCTTATCAGTAAAAGATCAGGAAGTGATCTGTATTTTACTTTCTTATTTAAAAAAATAATTAAAAAACAAAAAAAACAGGTGGAAGAGTGAACTGTGAGAACGCGAGGAGTATATTTTCTACAGGAACAGACAAATGCAGAATATGAGCTTGGCCATATGCTGCGACATTGAAGAACCACGCAGCAGAGATAAAGTTCTGTATGATCCGATTCTGTCACAAGGAACTCAGAACAATGATGCACTGAAGGACATTTCAGTGTTGGAGCCAGACTGGCCTGGCGTGGGGTTTTCGATTTTGCTCTGACTGACTGTCTGAATCTGATCTTGGCTTTTCTCTCTTTCTCATCTGATCCCTCCTCCCTGCTCCCTCTCCCCCAATCCCCAATCCCCCTATCCCCGCGCTCTCCCACCCTCTCTGACTCAGACGTACTGGGTACGTATCCTCCATTAATATAGACTAGCGCTTTTCCTTTCCTTTCATTGCACCTGCCTGTCAGTCTGTATGGCCGTCAGTTTGTCTGCTTGTCTGTCTGTCTGTCTGTCTGTCTATCTATCTATCTATCTATCTATCTATCTACCTATCTACATGCCAGCATAAAAGCTCTTATATGCTTGTTGCTTGCAGAAAGAAAACATTACTTAACACAAGGTGGCCATGTCCATTTCTACTGTGTATTTCATAAGATAAGAAAGTTAGTAACAGTAGATCTTTGAAGAAAATGGTCTGGTAAGCATTGTTTATTGTGAGGTCATTGCAGATTTTAAATCAGTTATAGCAGCATTCTCCTGAGGCAAATTTAACCACATTTTACAAATAATAGGCACATTTCCCAATGAATTTTAAGTATGAATACCACAGGAATAACAACAGAATATTGCTTGCACGACTTCTGAGTTTTGATGCTGATCACATATATAAACCCTAACCCCAACCCTAACCTTAACTGTTATATATGTGATCAATATCAGAGCTCAGAGAGAGTGCATGAGGTATTCATGTGTTATTCCTGTGGTATTCTACTTTAATGAATTTGAAATATGGAGGCTATTCTAATGTGTGACCAATTAAGCTGATATGCACACTATAACTCCCCAGATGATACAGTGCAATCAAACCAGTTTCTTTTCTACTGCTGGCTATCACTTCCTTACCAGGGGGAATATTTCTACCCACAGTAACTAATGCAGTAACTTAAGTGGAGAAACACAACTTGCAATCTGGTCATTCTTTCTGCGTGTGTATATAAGGCTCATATCCACATAGCACCAAATCAATACAAAATGTAAACAGGGGTCTGGTAAAACATTCTGCAAAATTCTGTAAAACTATTCCAAAATAGTGCACTTTAAAAAGAAAAGAAGAATCGATAACTTTTATAGAACAGCTAGAGACCGATTTCTTACTTTGAAGTAAAGTGATTGCTTTCTGTAATTCTGAAAGGGTGCTGAAAAGCATTTGTACTTTGGTGTTTAAAGAACAGAGATGAGTTAATAACTCATGATGTCCAGGACAATAAACTACACCCTTATGTTGTTTAATAGTTGTCACTATGCAAGCTTCTCCATATAAAACGAGTACATGTTGCCTAGAGGTAAAATAGAGTACAAGTAGAGGTAGCTAAGGCCCTTGAACTTGTGTAGAGTTCTGGTGTTGTTGTTATTAATATGATTATTATTATTTGTCCAATACCTTTTGACTTGAATTGCGGGGGACTGTTGATATAATACAAAATATGATGCAATGTAATTGAAAACGTTACACAGTTCTGCTCAGTGTTTACCCTTTCTTGCGGTCCTAGAAATGGGTCACATCTCGGCAGTCAAAATCAGTCTGGTTTCAGAGCCATGCCCCCTAGGAAAATAGTTAGATTTTTCATTATGATTAATAACAAAAAGGTACTTTCCGTTTTATGTATCATTCATAGCCACCCCAGTGGTGTGCGCCATTACTTTCTGTACCTCGAGTGTACACCTTCAGAATATACATTTGTCATATTCATCTTTCAGTTCATGGGTTGTTAAGAGAGACACGTTCATGGCACATGTCAGCTCGAACTATTCTCCATTGTCAGTCTTTCTGCTTTTTATTATGGGAAGTATCCTCGAAAAATAAATGCCTTCATCTATGACACTAGTTCAAATTTGACATCAAACTGTGATCTAATAATAGTAGTTCACATGAAATTCAGCTTGAGGATTATACAGTGAGGGGAAAAAAGTATTTGATCCCCTGCTGATTTTGTACGTTTGCCCACTGACAAATAAATGATCAGTCTATAATTTTAATGGTAGGTGTATTTTAACAGTGAGAGACAGAATAACAACAAAGAAATCAGAAAAAACGCATTTCAAAAAAGTTATAAATTGATTTGCATGTTAATGAGGGAAATAAGTATTTGATCCCCTATCAATCAGCAAGATTTCTGGCTCCCAGGTGTCTTTTATACAGGTAACGAGCTGAGATTAGGAGCACTCTCTTAAAGGGAGTGCTCCTAATCTCAGCTCGTTACCTGTATAAAAGACACCTGTCCACAGAAGCAATCAATCAATCAGATTCCAAACTCTCCACCATGACCAAGACCAAAGAGCTGTCCAAGGTTGTCAGGGACAAGATTGTAGACCTACACAAGGCTGGAATGGGCTACAAGACCATCGCCAAGCAGCTTGGTGAGAAGGTGACAACAGTTGGTGCGATTATTCGCAAATGGAAGAAACACGAAATAACTGTCAGTCTCCCTCGGTCTGGGGCTCCATGCAAGATCTCACCTTGTGGAGTTTCAATAATCATGAGAACGGTGAGGAATCAGCCCAGAACTACACGGGAGGATCTTGTTAATGATCTCAAGGCAACTGGGACCATAGTCACCAAGAAAACAATTGGTAACACACTACGCCGTGAAGGATTGAAATCCTGCA
The DNA here is from genome assembly GCF_036373705.1 of Amia ocellicauda. NCBI lineage: Eukaryota > Metazoa > Chordata > Actinopteri > Amiiformes > Amiidae > Amia > Amia ocellicauda. The sequence continues at coordinate 29,734,998 of NC_089852.1, forward strand.
GCGCCCGCAGGGTCCCCCTGCTCAAGAAAGCACATGTACAGGCCCGTCTGAAGTTTGCCAATGAACATCTGAATGATTCAGAGGAGAACTGGGTGAAAGTGTTGTGGTCAGATGAGACCAAAATCGAGCTCTTTGGCATCAACTCAACTCGCCGTGTTTGGAGGAGGAGGAATGACCCCAAGAACACCATCCCCACCATCAAACATGGAGGTGGAAACATTATGCTTTGGGGGTGTTTTTCTGCTAAGGGGACAGGACAACTGCACCGCATCAAAGGGACGATTGACGGGGCCATGTACCGTCAAATCTTGGGTGAGAACCTCCTTCCCTCAGCCAGGGCATTGAAAATGGGTCGTGGATGGGTATTCCAGCATGACAATGACCCAAAACACACAGCCAAGGCAACAAAGGAGTGGCTCAAGAAGAAGCACATTAAGGTCCTGGAGTGGCCTAGCCAGTCTCCAGACCTTAATCCCATAGAAAATCTGTGGAGTGAGCTGAAGGTTCGAGTTCAGCCACAATACCATAATGATTTGGAGAGGATCTGCAAAGAGGAGTGGGACAAAATCCCTCCTGAGATGTGTGCAAACCTGGTGGCCAACTACAAGAAACGCCTGACCTCTGTGATTGCCAACAAGGGTTTTGCCACCAAGTACTAAGTCGAAGGGGTCAAATACTTATTTCCCTCATTAACATGCAAATCAATTTATAACTTTTTTGAAATGCGTTTTTCTGGATTTTTTGGTTGTTATTCTGTCTCTCACTGTTAAAATACACCTACCATTAAAATTATAGACTTGTCAGTGGCAAACGTACAAAATCAGCAGGGGATCAAATACTTTTTTCCCTCACTGTATAGTTTACAATTTTTTGTGTTTGTTTTATAAATCCACCTAACTAGATGAGATTTTATTTTTGCAAAGCCCAAGTTCCTTTAATATCACAACAGCGCAATATGAAACTTTATGAACATTTCGGACATTAGCATGGGTTTAAAGGACATTTCTACTCAAAGCAGAGAGTGTCTTGATTTGATTTTAAGCTATGGTGGCTGTTCAAGTAGCCAGAAGAGAACAATGTATTTAAACCTAAAAAATTGTAAATTATGTAATTTCTATTAGCACTGCCTTACAAAAAACATATGATTGTTGTTGTTATTATTATTTATTTATACATACTGTATACATCTGGTCAAAATAAAATTGTACATCATGCCAGGTTTACATATTTAGATTGATATTTTCAAATATATAGTGTATAGAACTTAGTTATACTTCCCATATAGAGAACTAAGTAAATGTCTTGTGATCCTGGTCTCAAACCATGTTGTAATTATAAGTGAAGGGAAATCAAATCATATCTGATCTGTTCCTTCCCTTTGCTAGAGGCCCATATCAGATCCAATGATTTGAGTCTATCTGAGTCTATGCACTGCTAACATAAGTAATCCCCCTCTTTCCCTCCACTATTTGCACAACAAAGTTTTTTTTTTTTCCTCCCTTTAATCACTTTTATACTTCATTTGCTTCTGTCAACTCTGCGCTAATTGAATTTTGGTTATCTTTAACTTCTTCAGTTTCATTTTAAAAAGCTCTTTAATAGAAAGGGCTAACCTTGGGCCTCTTTATATCCTGTCTCCTCGTCTGTTTCATCTCCCATTGAAAAGGGAGTGCTTCTTATCGGGTCCTAGCCAACTAAAACAAAAGTGCTCCTCTCCTTTAAATGTAATATAAATCATAGTAGAAAAAAGCTTTTTTCCTGCTTAGTCAAGATGGAATCTTTTTTGTGATAGGACAGTTTAGGAACAGAAGATCTGTGTTGTATAACATGTACTTCAACTTAACAATCAATTATTTGGATTATGTATTTTGACAGGCCAGTTGTAGAAATACATACATTATTTAGCATAATTCTGGGTTTCAGATTCTAATAATCCCTCTCTCCTGAGTGTCTGCGTGTGTGTGTGTGTGTGTGTGTGTGTCAGGGTTTACTTGAGTCTCTGTTTGTGCTGGGAGAACTGAGGGGAACATGAGAAACAGTTAATGTGTGTTCAGAATACCCTGTTTGCATTTTCTTAGAACCTCCAATGCAACAAGATTCTATAATATTCTGAATTCAATACTCACTCTGCATTTAATACAATTTAATGTCCACAGAATAATCTGCATGAAATTCTTAACAACGTTGTGATGCAAGATTAACCGGCCTGTGCTGGCTGTCTCTTGGAGAAACTATGTTATAATAAAGGAATAGTATATCCGCATGAAGTAGCACTAAAATAATACCCTACAATCATAGTTCAGTAAAAAGGAAGATGATTAGATCCCTTATCATCTTTTCTTTTTGGCCTTTACTAAAGTTTGAATGCCAACTTTCTTAAAGTGTATACCCATTGGTGAATGCTGGACATTGCCAGTCTCAATGGGACTTGCATAGCATTGCTTAATGGTTCACACATCGCTATGCTTGCTCATTTCCATAAGATACTAATGCTGTATCTCAATGAGTCTACCGTAGCTGAGCTGTTTATTTCAGGGGCTCAGTACTAAGCCTGCTCCGTGCTGTATCCCAATGACAGTGCCCTGCTGTACCTCAGTGAGACTGCCAGAGCAGCGCTGTCTGTGTCATGTAGTAGATAGTGACTCTGCTGCCGTGTCCCCTCACAGCGGAGGTGCAAAGTGAGATTGAGCGGATCTTTGAGCTGGCGCGCACCCTACAGTTGGTTGCCCTGGACGCAGACACCATCAACCACCCCTCTCAGCTGGCAAAGACCTCCCTGGCACCCATCATCGTCTACATCAAGATCGCCTCACCCAAGGTACCACGTGTGACATGCATACACAGCAACAGATGCACAGCCAAACCAGACGCATCTTGATCAGGCATGAAGGCAGTGGAACAGCTACGCTGCCGAAGGATGCTTTTACACTTTGTCTGTTTAGGTGGTTCTTGGGTTTGTTTAGTTTGGAGCATATTGTGAATATTCCGAAAGAATGTCTTTCCAAGTTTGCTTTAATCAAAATCAACTGAGAACTCAAAAGACAGTGTCAGTTCCTTGAGGAAAAGGGACCTAGTTTGGTTTGATACATGTGCTGCCCTTTTTTCAAATAGACTTGATCTGGAAGAGTGGTAAGTATCTTACATTCACACTATAAAAACACATAAAGATGCATAAAACCTTGATTTTAGAAATGGCATAACTTTAATTACTAGTATTTCAACAGTATTGTTTTCTACTTATTTTAATTGCAAATGTACAGTATTTCAGCTACATTATTGATAAGTAGGCATTTGTATGCTAGCCTAGGAACCACATTTGTAACCTTGTTTCTGTGGGAAAATGCATTCTAACTTCCAAACAACCGCTTTGTAAATTCCTGTATTGCTTGTGTGACATTCCAGTTACTAAATTGAGTGTTGCAGGAATTAAGTGAGGGTTGTCTTTTTTGGTGCCAGTTCTAAACTGAACTGTAACATTGAATAGCGGGGTCTGTTGTCCATATCACAGTACACAAGTACCTCGGAAAGGTTGTATACCGAGCTTATGGCAGAAGGCAGTGCTGAACAGTAGTGAGTATTGTATATAGGGAAGAGCTTTGTGTAATGTAACAATGGGTGCATTTTGAATTGTGGCAGTGCTTAAAATATATTATTTAAATATGGAAAGGATTTATGTATGTACTACTGTCCCAAGCTATCTGACAGGTTATTTAAATATAGTTTATTGACAAATAGTCTTAGAAAGTAGCATGAGCTATGAGCATTACTTATATAGCTCGTTTGAGAGAAATGCAATAGCTTACCCTTTGTGGAACATGATGATTAGTGTTCTGTGCAGGACATAGAAATATTAAATATTCAGTACTTTCTACTATGTTAAAACAGCTCTTCAACTAACATTTCTCTTTCCATAAATAGCATCCCTAAATGTTTCGTGGTAAAGTATAATTTCACTTCTACGGAAGCATATTGCTGCCACACGAGAAAATAAAAATATATCACGTATATTACGTGATAACTATCATGTTTTTACGTGATTCTGAATTATCATGTTTTTTACGTGTTAGGGAATTGTTATGTTTTTACATGATAGGGAATTATTATGTTTTTACCTGATAGGGAATTATTATGTTATTACGTGATATGGAATTGTCACATAATAACAGACTGAACTAGAATACCGGAGACAAAACAATTATGTCAGATCCTCAATGTCTGACATCATTGTTTTGTCTCCGGTATTCCATTTCGTTCAGTCTGTTATTATGTGGCAATTCCATATCACGTAATAACGTAATAATTCCCTATCACGTAAAAACGTGATAATTCAGTATCACGTAAACAGGTGATAGTTATCACGTAATTACGTGATATATATGTTTTTTTCGTGTGGCAGCAATATGCTTCTGTACACTTCCTTAGTGGTGTAGGATGCAAGATATTCTGGGTTTTAGCCCAGGGATTCAGACGTTAGGTGGTCAGAAATGATCTGGAGATTCCTCAGATCATCGCATACCAGCTGTTCTTATGACTTCTTGTGCACCGCAGGCTCAGATTGTTGTAATTTCCAGCTACATCAAATCTTATGATTGACTGACTCCTGAGTGGCATAACTGTCAAAGTCTGCACTCTGAGTACTTGCAGCATCATCTGAGGCGGGAGCGAGTTGCTCTGGAAGCCAGCCGGTACCAGAAACATATTTGGCAGGGAACTCCTAGAGGGTGGCATACAGTTGGCCAAGTATGGTTGTGGGTGGGTGGTCTGAGGATAACTCAGTGGTCCATATTGAAGTGAGTGCTGTGGCGTTTCAGCTGTCTGCAGTCCTGTGGTGTTGAGCTGTTCTGTCTGCATCAAATTTTTTGATTGGTGGGATAGACGGGCATTAGACATTGTGGGCTGTAAGTGCAAAAATGTGTGACTAGCTTTGGAGGATGCATGCTTCTCCCTTCTGAAGAAGAACATAGGTCAGAGCAGTGAACCTAATTTAATAAGTCAGTTCCAAATTGGGGTGAAAAAATATCTAATTAAAAAAAAAAAAATCCTATGACTAATATAATAAGTGGGCAGTGGACAATGTGACTTTGGAGGATACATGCTGCATCTCATCCCTCCTCAAGAGTCACAGAGCTGTAGTTGTAACTGATTCTAGTTTGGTAATTGCCGATTCGTAATTAGAAAGGTGGTGTAACTGGAACTGAAATCATCAGGATGGTGATAATGAAAGGAACCTGGCAGCTGATATTTATTTTTTAATTATATTCTTTAAAAAATAAAAAGTAATAAATGTCATTTGTTTTTGCAGGTTTCAACAGTGATGTCTGTTGCATGACGTTTCCATACTTTCTCTGAAGAACAGTGCTAACCTTCTGTGGTGCTTTTTCAGGTGCTGCAGAGGCTCATCAAGTCCCGAGGGAAATCCCAGGCCAAACACCTCAATGTACAAATGGTGGCAGCGGACAAACTAGCTCAGTGTCCCCCTGTAAGTCCACTACATTCGATACCCACTCCATCCTCTTTGAGACTGTTAAAATGGCAATTCCATTGATCTGGGTTTAAACCAGATAAATCTCTAATCCGGCAATTTTCTTGATGCACAAATCAGAATACATGATACTCCTCTGGTATCCTTTTGTTTAGAAAGAGAGGGGAATTCAATACAATTTTTATTTTGTATAGCGCCCTTCACAGGGAATCACACAGAGCACTTTACAGATTGATAAATAGAGAACAAAAATACACAATGATTCGACAGCCCTCTGGGATGGGTAGTTCCTCATCCTTACTGTAATAATCAGCTTCACCATATTGTCTTAGTAGTGCTGAAATCTCCTCTTACCTTTGCTGCTCAGGATCCCTTTGGGATACTCTTGGATGACAGAGAAATTAATATAATAATATTATTACATTACTTCTCCACCCCAAATGTTTACATACCAGTGAGCTGCAGGGCGACAGATGGCGTCAGGCTGATTATAACAGAACAAAGAGAGGTGTCTTCACAGACCTCTGTATAAACCAGCCATCAGAGAAGAAATAGAAATGTAAATAAAAAATATAAATGTTATTATAAATGCAGATCTTGGGAGAAACCATAAGAGATGCATTTTAGAACTGCAGTCCCATCAAGTGAATTAACTTTATTTACTTCAGTCTCTTGGACTCAGATAATGTTTAAAGTATATAAAAATCCTTCAGTTCTGACCTGTGGGGGGCTGCACTCTGAAGCCCTGGTTATGTATGTTTCTCTCCGTAATGCTGCAGGAGCTCTTTGATATCATCCTGGATGAGAACCAGCTGGAGGACGCCTGTGAGCACTTGGCTGACTATCTGGAGGCATACTGGAAGGCCACGCACCCTCCCAGCAGCAACCCCCCCAACCCCCTGCTCAACCGCACCATGGCCACCGCGGCCCTGGCTTCCTCCCCTGCCCCTGTCTCCAACCTGCAGGTACAGGTGCTTACCTCACTGCGCCGCAACCTAGGGCTGTGGGGGGGCCAGGATGAAGCCCGGGAGGAAGAGCACGCCCTCTAGAGGGGAGCGGCAGGGTGCCCAAGCTCCCCGACCCCAGCCCACCGAGGAAATACATCTCAGTATAGAGAAGGCTCTATACAGGCAGAGAGAGAGAGAGATTCAGAACACCCCTCACTACCAAGATGATTACACACAGCAAATCGAACATGGACACTGGGGGAATCCATGCGCACACACATACACACACTAGCACCCACGCAATTATGAAATAAGCAATTTCTTCAGTATTGTTTCAGTAGAATGTAGGATCGGCCGGCACTCAAACACACACTTTCATGGAAAAACTTACCTTGACTATAAAAGTGAGATGAGAAAATTGATAATTAATCTACAGTGTATTGATTTCAAGAAACTCATTCCATTATAGTTTTCTGTGGATTCTAGGTATTTAGTTCTGGAATATTGCAACATGCCAATCTAACTATTTCGTCTACCATTTTCAGAGTCATACACAAACATATACGTATAATATTTTTTTAAACTAGTTTTGAACCTCTAGAAAGATCAAGAGAAGATATTGAACTTGTTTTTCTGTTCACCACATTTTCACAGTACTGTTCCTCATAACTATCCTAGTTACATAAATGTTTTTCTTAATCTTGTTAACTCGCACGAAATGAGGACATGCATTTAAAGGGAAAAGTCTGTGTGGTGTATGCAGGAAAACAAAATCGATTTCACATTTCCTACATGCATTTTTTAGGAAAATGTATCCAATTGCTGCCAGATATTTCTGGGATTTAAACAGTGATCACAGATGCAGCAAATGGAATGTTCTTAGGTTGCGTTTATTGGGGTTTATTCAAGTCAATAAAAGACAGAGTAGAATAGAAATCGGAAACCTTGTGTTAAAGTCAATAGAGACATTCATATCACAGGCGCTCCGCTAAGTGTCTGGTAGCTGTCAGGCCTTTTTGTTAAATTACATACCTTCAACTTCAAGTTTGCTTGAGAGACATATTTTTTCAAGAGGAGACAAAGGCAGAACCCCACTGCTTCTGTTCTCTGTGATACCAAATATCGGTTCCCTTTAAAAATAATGATATATATATATATATATATATATATCCTTGTGTGAGCCCTGCGAATGTCAGTGTTGCTGCTGCCTTTCTGACGCACTGAGAAGGCATGACTAACAAGAATGTTTTATTTATTCACAGTGAAACTAAACAGGAAGGGTTGTCGAGACAACGCCCCTCTTGTCTTATCTTCCTTTCAGCATTTCAATCACTGACAAGCAAGCACAAACCTTGTGAGATTTAATCCATTCACTGCAGTTACCTTTACAAAACAAAAATCCGAGTTGTGTACGTATTACACATTCTCACAAAAACTAATGTGACCAAAATGCTAACAATGGGTAAACACTTCTAGATAAATTGACTTAAAAATCTGCAGTTTCACCAAATGTTTTTTTTTCCCTTAGTAGTATTAACGAACTGGTCTGCTGTTTGAAATGCTGAAAATTGTAACTGAACCTTTTTTGACGTGCACAGATTAGAATATTTAAGTAAATATATTTGTTTATTTATAAAATGACTATAAACAGGGTTATATTTTAGAAACAATCTGTGAAAGCATTGAGATTTGTCTTTAGGATTATTTTGAATGTGATTGTCATGGATTTATTTGTTTTCAAATTAATTTATGTATTTATTGGTTGATTTATGTATGTGTAACTATGGCTATGACTAGAGTTACTGCCATTACTTATTTAAGAGGCTATAGCTGCTTATAGTTTTATATAGTTTTGGTTTATGTTTGAATAGATCTTACATGTCAACAAAACAAAACATAAAGGTCCAAGTAAGGAATTGTTAATTAGAAATCACTGTAAAATTGTAAATCTAGCTATACAACTTTTAAAATAAGTCTCAATTCTACCTGAACTGTTGTCATCTGCCTGATTTTTCACCTGCATGTAAACTCAGTCTATGTGTTAATTGTCCCTAACTTATTTTCAGATTCAGGTAGTTTGGGTTTCAGGTGGTTTGTTTCAAGATTGTACATTGGAATATGAAACTGGCTAAATGTGAAGATGATAGATGCTATGTTGTTTTCATTGTTACACTTACAGACTTGCGTATGTCAAATTGAAATATATTGAAATGTATTTATTTATGTTAGGCAGTTAAAAATATATATGTGACTGTTGCTCATCAGCCTGCTGTAACAGTATATATAGATTATATGGTGCTTTAGTGTTCTTAGTATGTATAACTAGGAATAACTACTGAATACAAAATGGATTGAATCTTTGAGTGTTTAAATATTACAGTCTCACAGATCAGCTCCAGGCCTCAAACCGTCATTGTCTATGTCATATTATGAAGTCTTTTGAAGACTGTGTAGTGCAATAGGCATTGCATTGCAGCCTCAGTGCATTGTCAGATCTGTAATTCTCATAGAAGTATAGATTATCTTCCATCTGCCACTGAGAGTTAAACAATGCAATTTTATCTAAACCTGTTTCCATAGCTTCTCCACATCACTTTCAAACTGAAGGGATTCTATATCCATCTGCTTCTGGGCTGGCAGACCATGGGGCATAGTCAAACTTTTTTGTGTATAATGACAAACCAAAAAAAAAAACTTCATTCTGACTGAAAATCTGCAGAGTACAATTTCCAATATATCTTTATAGCAATAATCAAAACCAAGAATCGTCAGAAGATAGTGTGCAGTGTTCCTATGCATGTGTCACTTTGACATGTGTCACAATCTGACTACAGGGTTCTTTTAATGTCATTAGGGAGTGTTGGAAAGATATCGCTCTGATCTCTGTCTATCTCCGTCTACTGCTGGCAGGTGCAAACATGTCACAGTGAATGTCTGTTTTTGAGCTCTGAAAATCTAGGACATGCTAATGTCTGTTGACTAACTGACTGATTCAACTAACTGCCTTGACTAACTGCTGCCCGTGCCTGTTGCTGTTTGTTTTTCTCTCCTTTGCATGGTGTGCTGTGGCTGCGCTCTGCCCTGGTCAGGGCCCGTACTTGGTGCATGGAGAACAGAAGCGGGATGGGCCTCTGTCTGACAGGACTGGGCTTCATGACTACCAGAGTGACCCAGGGGGCAAACAGCACCAACCGCAGATGTACCTGCGCTCGTCGCGGGCCCAGTCGCGGGGTGGGGGGAGCCGGGGGCTGTCACGGCAGGACACCTTCGACTCGGAGACGCAGGGCAGCCGTGATTCGGCCTACACTGAAGCGGGAGACTCCTGCATGGACATCGAAACAGACCCCTACGAGGAGCCCGAGCCATATCGCGGGGGAGCACGGTTGCATCTCAGCCAGCACCAGCACCGCCAGGCCTCCTGGGAAGATGAGGGCGCTGAGCCTGACCAGGAGAACCTCAATCGGGCCACCATGCACGAGAACCGAGCCAAGGCCCGGGAGAGGTACTGCCAGGGCCAGGAAGCCAGTGAACCCGGAGTGGGCCGCAACAAGAACCAGGAAGACTGGGGGCGGGACGTCTACATCCGCTAGCCAATACAGACTGACTGGGGAAGGGAAGGGACTGGGGGCCAGATGGGGGCCAGATCTGCTTTCGCACACTCATAATTACTAGTACAGATATTTTGCAAAGGCTCCAATAAGCTTTCATTAGCAGAGTAAGGTAGGAAAATGCATTGTTGGGAGGGGATGGGGGAGGTGAACAAAGACGGGAAGAGAAGAGCTTATTCCAGGGAAGGATCCATGATCTGTCCCTTGCTGGACTGTGTGATTTAACCTTGGACAGGCCCTCAAGATGTAGCACATCATGTTTAAACATATTTGTTATGGGGGGTAGGCATTGTCTTTTCTTACAGAAAATTTTTAACCATCTCACACTGGCATTTGAAAAAAAAGATCACATTTTATAAATCACAAATGTAACAAAATTAGACCATTTTGACTAAATCAGGATTTTAAATTGAACTCAGAAAGCCTTATAATTTGGAAATAATAGAATCTGTGTCTTAACTACACTACCCAATCAAAAGGTAGAGGAAAGGCACTAATAAATGAGCAGTTTATTAGTACATTTCTGTACTCAAATTAAAACCTTTAGAAATCTTGGATAGGAAGGAGTTACTAAGCTATTTATGTATATTTTTTAATTAGTTTTAAGTACAGCATGAAATTAACTTAATCTAACATGTAGGCCACCAAGGACTCCTGTTGACTGCATCAGTAAATGTATTACTATTAATATATACCTACTTCTCCATAACAGAGGTAAAAATGAATGGAGGGAGAGGAGGTTGGGAAGGTGGTGTCTGTAATGTTTGTCCTGAGGTCTTAAACAGGGTTGACTCTCAACATAAACAGAGATTCAGGGTCTAATCCAGCATTTGGGAATCTTATTTGCCAAACTCCCAGGACCTTTTAGCTCACTGGAGTAAATGCCTTGACTTTTTCTTATTAGATCTTAAAAATTACAGATCCTTTTTTCTGCTCTGTAATCAGACCGGCATACCTGCCTATCATACAATACAGCAATCCTGCCTGGGTTTCCCGTCTGTTCTTGTTGCTTGCCACTAGAGGCAGACACGGGCCGTGTTACTCAGCTGCCCAGACCCAACTTCACCGGCACAGCATCTCTTCACCCTGGGGAGTCCGGACCTCTTTGCTCTACCCACATGTTTGGGGTGTCTATTTGGCATCTCCCTGTGTGTATCTTCCAAGTTTGAAATTTTGCAAACCATCATCTTCAGCCAAATTACGAAAGAAAGCTAACTATCCTTCAGCCAAAATCACTTTTTTTTTTAATTTTGTATTTTTTATAAATGTCTTTGGATGACAACACCACCACCACCACCCTCTTCAGAAAAACTGAACTATTAGAAAAGCATAAAAAGGTGCCTGATTGTAGCAAGTATTTCCTTTTTATTTTGTTGTTGTTGTCTATTTTGTGTTTAGGAATTTGAATTAGAAAACAAAAAGAAAACTAATGTGTTTTGAAACAAACAAAATCTAGATACAAAAGCTAGTTCTCTTTAAATTAAGTATAGAAGTACAATACAAGTCTGCTGCTTGTGCTGAAAAGGAGCCTATTTGAATACAACTTAACAACACGGAGATACAGGTGCCAGCTTTAACGTGCCTCCGCCCCAGTTTGGAGAACTACTCAGTAAAAGGCGGCACGACAAATGGATGTCACCACGATGAACCTGCCTGTTTCACTTCTGCCTGGGTGCACGGCCACACAATCGCCTTTCTGAACAAGGACATCTGGACTTGCACATGGTTGTCGGAGTGGTGTTAAACCCAGCGACTGCTTCACAGGGGTTACCCAAACTTCTGATTATCTTCATTAGGATATTTCAGTCCATCCCAGTGATGGGACTTGTGTAAGGTTTAAAAAGAAAAACTGTGGAAACTCTACAGTGCTAAAAGCAGAAGCTGATGGATTTATTCTGAAAGATTATGTTTAAATTGGACTGTCTTTTACTTTTGCTATCTACAATAACTGGAGTCATATGTTTGTTAATCTTGTCTTTTAATGTACATTTTTGAATATCATTACAAAAGGAGCCCCTTTCTCCAACAATTGTGAGTAGATTGTCAGGAATGTAACACAAATTCTAAGTTTATATTTCCTTGTTTATATATATTTTAAAAATTACCTATTGAGAATGTAAATATCATGTGTCCCCCTAGCCTGGACATACTGTTATGTAGCCTTCAAAGCAAGAAATATACTCAAATGAATGTCAACTATGGTGCTTTACTGCTTTTAAAGCAATCATATGTAAATTCTGTATTGACTGAAAGTCAAGGATGTATATCTTGCTCACTTTTTTATTTATAGACGTTATGAAACCCATATGGCTTGAATTAAATGAGATATTGGGCTTAGTTATCTTCCTTTCAGGGAAATAAAACCAAACATAATGCAGAGTCTACTATTAAAATTAATTGGGGCCCTGTTATCTGAACTTTCTCTCTACTGATACTCTGACTGTACGCTGATGTATGATACCTTACGACTCCATGTTTTATGGGATAGTAAAAAGAAAGGCTTGGGTTTACCTTGATTTTAAAAACAAGAAGTAATAAAAAACAATTGCCTTCTGAGTGGATATAATGAAGAAATACCAAAGTTGTCTGGGAACGAGGGGTTAAAGAAGCTAAGGCTTTGTGTTCCATTAAGACTCCTGCTTAAACTCACTATGACTAAGACTTACTGTAAGCTTACAAGCTGTGAAAATCAAGCCATTTTGTCCCGCCATCTCATTAGTGTTACATGCCAGCAGTTCAGCAGATCCTTAACAGACCCTCCTAATAATCACTACATTAACGAGGCAAATAAGCCAGGGGTTCTGGACTTAAACTCTGACCTATCAATTTATAGAAAGCTAGATTTTAGTTTCAGTCATTACAATAAATTAACTGTTACGCAGTAAGGCCCCTTCTTCTCATAGTTCGTACCCCTTCTGAACAGTTTTTCAGGTGAAATAAAGTTATAACATTTGTGTACAACGAGACTCATGATCAGTCTCATTTTATGAAAAGCTGGCTAGATTATTTTAAGTCGTATACAATGTTTAAATCAGTGACACTGAGATGAAAGGCTCTGATGAAGAGGGGCCTGTGTGTTTTGTATTATGTCTTACTGTGTAATTGATGCATAACAGACGTCAAAATTTTGAGCCTATATACTGTATACAGTAAGTAAATAAGTGCCTGTTTGTGATGAGTTACTGTTAAGGTTATGGTCATGATGTTTACTTCTCATAAATTCAAATAGGAAATCCTTTGCTAGTTCAATTAAAACGGTACATGTTTCTTCTGAAGTGCCGCCCGTAATGGCATGCAGAAACTCCTGTACAGGTTTGTAAGTTAGGCTCTGTGCTGCATGCTGCCTTGCTTGAGCATGGTACCTGGACATGACTGTATATAGCACAAGGAACTCTCCTTGGTTGAAACAAAAACCTGGCATGTTGGTACAGCATTTCTCTTGAAACGGGAGTTCAGGACATCTCAAGCTGTACATTGATAGACCTCCACTAACTAAAGTATTAAGTCCTCTGAATGTCTACCCTTTAAAAACAAGGGTTTTTCTACCTAGCTGAATCAGCTGTTTGAGAAGCAGAGGTGTTTGTCTCAGTGTGTGGCAGAGCTTGACTAGGGATGTGTTTAAGGGACACTTTTAATTCACATAACAGTAAAATCGAAAGTCCCTTTTCAGTCTGATAGTCTTGTACAGTCATCAGACTCCACAGAACCTCAATGACTGATCTAGAGCATAGCCGGGCCATTTTCTCGCACACCTGGCTCACCAGTCACACAAATGTCTGGAAAGCTCTGAACACCCTGAGAAGAACGAGAAGAACATTATTCCTTAGAGTCTGAGCTTGAGAAAGCCTTAGATAAACTGGAAGGGATTGTTCTTAGCCAGCTCTACAGGAGCGTATCCTCGTATTGCTTTATGTAGTTAGTGTGGCTAAGGGGATGCAGCCCCTGGCACTATCTGCTCCTCGCTTTGATACACTTTTGCCATGCTGGTCCTGTGAGGCTAGAGGTTGTCTTGAGTTTCTGAGACTCAGAAACTGTGGTAGTCATACCAAGACTCTCAAGCCCTGTGGAGCAAAAACACAAGTCAGACGGCTACTACTACTTGCAACTCTGATTTGCCACTTCCTGATTAAAAACAAAAAAGCCTGCTGCTCACATAACTTCTTGGACCAAATCATTATCATCCTTGTATAAAATCAATGCTGTTCCCTGCTATTCTGTGTGTGTGTGTGAGTGTATATGTATGTATGCGTGTGTGTGTGTGTGGTGTGTGTGTGTTTGTGTACTCTCATTTAGATATGAAGATATTGACAAATGGGGGAAGCTGATTATTGAATCCAGAGTTATAAAGAGATAGTCTATTCCCTCCAGTATTGCATTGCTTCCCAGTATAGTTAGTAATGGGATAACAGGCAGGCAGTGTGGCAAAGCCTGCCTAGGATTGTTGCAGTCAGACAGGTAGCTCTGGGGTGTATGTGTTTCTGTTCTGCAGGACGGATAGGCCTGTCATGTTGATGTGAACCTCTCTAGTGCCAATGTTGCCACAGTGCTGTACTTCAGTCGTTCCATTTTGCCAACGCCTTTGTGTACCAGAACCATATCCAGCAAAAGCCTATGTGACAATTGCCATATACATGATGTGAGTTATCTATTGAAACGTTTGTTATAAAAGCACTGAGTCCATTGAAATACAATCAGAATAAGATCAGTCAGTCATCTTTAATGTGAAAAGAATTTACCCCAACCATTCATTGATAGCTTGTTCATTGATATTAGACTTTTGTGAGTAGAGCACAGCACTGCATGCTGTGAGAATGTAGCATTCTGATCGCGGTTTGAACCAATTGATGCAGCCCAGCATTTATTTTATTGTTAAATGTGACTGATCTAAACTGATTTTATTCCTGTGAACAGGTTAAAAAATGTTACATTTATTTTACTAAGCTTCTGATAACGGGCAAATTTGTTGTGCCTGATTTGGGGGGGGGAATCATTTTTCAAAGTTCTTGCACCATTTTTTTCAAGTTTTCAAAGCAGATCTGATTATATACAGTTAAGAGAGCCATTAACATATATAATAAGGGTATTTTTGGATCTGTTCTGTTTAATGTTCTGTTTTCTCTTTTCCTTGGTGCAAATCCCACACTGGAGCAAACAGCTTTGATAATCCCTATGGTTTACAGATCAAAGCCTGCCTATCTATTAACACTTAAATAAACTACTGACTTTTAAGCTTTGTCTTTGCAAAGCCACTGCCGACAGACTTTGTCTGATGATGTACATTTGCACACTCAAGAAAAACTACTCAGCTACCCACGGGACTGGCAAGAGAGCCCCTTGGCATGCTGTTTCACACTTCTTTATAGGGATGTGGTTCTGACTTAATTGGGAACCACTTACAGCTCAGCCTGCAGATCAGACTCATTGTAGGATCTAACCATGCATTCACACAATCTACTTGATTATCTAGCATACAGGACCATGTCCAGACAGCCCGGGGAGACTGAAGCGCAGACATAAGCATGTGCAATGCAACAGTGTGTTTTAAACTTGCAAAATCTTAGTACCCACTAATGCAGCATCCAGGGCATGGAGATTGGGAACACAAAGTAATCCCGGTCACTTAAAAGATATCCGTGTGTTCACTTAATCAGCACTTTATATTTTGCCATAATCTGTCAATATTTAAACAATATCTTGTCAAAACATACTTTCTTTAAAAACATGCATTGCTCTGTGTGTTGCAACATCTCAGTTGTGAAACACTTAAGTATTGTTTTTCTTTTATTTAACTGTTGCAGATATTACTATGAAATGCTGTCCATTCAGTTGCACTTGGCATCGTTTTCATCTTTAAAACACACCCCAGATATAGCATGGACTTGCTCATTTATCTACATGGTGTTAGTAAACCTGTGAATCAGTGCAGGAGTGCCAGCAGTGGTTGGATGCCAAGGGGATCTCGCCAGCCCTTTCCCATTGCTCGGGGACAAGGTTTTACAAGAAATCTCATATATGTTTTACAACCTGTGACTTTGTATAATTTATGGTGTAAAGTACTCAGAGTGTAACCAATCACATATAAATATATATAAATATATATATAAATAAATACAAAAAATGAATTTATTTAAATTACAAAATATGAATGATTTTTTTTGATGCCATTTTGTTTTCTTTGGGAATGTTAGAAAATTTGCTTCAGTGTTTGTACAATATTTATAATTTATTGAAATTGTAACTGTATTACACCTGGTATTTGCTATTTGCTGATTGTAAAAAGAAATAGAAAATGTGCATGTTCTTAATCTGTCTCTTGCAGAGAGGTTCAGGAACAAACCCACCTATTTATGATGAGGGGTTTTTTATACTAAAACTAATATATATAATTTGTAGTTAAAAGCACTCGCAGCCTTCTTTTGAAACTGTTATTCTGTGATTCATTTAGTTCCTATTTATCGATTATATCTTTTCAAATTAACACTACTTCATCTTAGATAAAACTAAAGATTCCAGCTTTTAAGACTTTGGAGTCTTACTCGATACAAATGAATGAATTGACAGTCCAAAGTACCTCCAAATCTTAGCTCATTTTACCCACTGGAATCTTTATAGTTTTTTACAGACCTAGATCGACGTTCAGTCAACTCAAAAAAATATAGTTAAATCAACAATAATATGTCACGGTGGGTAAGGGCGTATGCTAATAAATAAATAATAATAATCAAACTAAATGAATCTCATTTTGTTTTGTTTCAAAAGAAGTGTGAATACTTCACACTACAACTATATATCCAAAGTTCCCTCTCCAAGCCTGTTAAAATGGTTATACAAAATTGATTGTGTCCTTTTAATAAAAAGGTAAAGTTTGCCCAGTTTTGAGTAAACCTCCACTGCCTCTGCCTCTGGTGTACCTCCAGCCTCATACACTTCATTCCTCTGATTCTGCATGGGTACACATGTGGGAAATGTGGGAAAAACAAGAAAGATTATGAGACTTATACAGATTGAAAAGAAGGAAATTTGATCTTCAAAAGATTGCCCATACCAGAGAAAGGTGTTGCTATCTGTGAATCACTAGATATTGGTCTTCAGAGCAGAAACTGCTTTCCCTTTGGTCATTGCTTTTGAGTACTTTATTTGTGTTTCGTAGCTCTGTAGTGTCTCGTTTACATCTTTAGGGAAATCAAAGAAAAAGGTTATGTGTGCTGTTAGTTGAATATATTTAGTGACTTCTGTTGTTCTTTGTCTCTTTATTTTTCATAGCATTTTTATACAGGATGTCAGCTAAATGATTTTTCAGTGATTCACAATTACAGACATGGCCGGAAGTCATGGTACCCTTCCACTTTAAAAAAAAAAACACACAATCACAATTTTGTCTGAACTAAGTAGAAATTGACGAAAGTATTTGGTATCCACCATTCTTTATTTCACATTCAATAGAACAGAAACTTTGCTTTTGATTTATGTTGTAACATATTACTTTAAATAGTGGGACCCTTAACTTAATATTTAGTTGCACAGCCTTTAGAGACAATAACTGCAATCAAGCGCTGTCTGTAGCTCGAATGAGATTTCTGCACTTCTCGACTGGCAGTTTGGCCCTCTCTTCTTGAGCAAACCGCTCCAGTTCTCTCAGGTTTTTCCCAACTGCGAGTTACAGCTCTTTCCACAGATGTTCAATGGGATTTAGATCAGGACTCATAGAAGACCACTTCGGAACGGTCCAATGTTTTCTTCTCATCCATTCTTGGGTGCTTTTTGAAGTATGTTTCGGGTCATTATCCTGCTGGAGGACCCATGACCTGTGAATGAGACACAGCTTTCTGACACTGGGCTGTACGTTTCACTCCAAAATGCATTGATAGTCTTTTGATTTCATTGTGCTCTGCACAGATTCAAGGCACCCAGTGCCAGAGGCAGTAAAGCAACCCCAAAACATCACTGAGCCTCCTCCAGTAGGGCTGGTGTTATTTGAAAGCTTCATTTTTTTCCTGTAAACATGGAGTTATGATTTACCAAAAAACTCAACTTTTGTTTTGTCCATTTTCATTCAGACAGCGACAGATGGTGCGACTTGAAACTGTTGCACCTTGAGCTTGAATGTCGGCTTGGATCTGATTTGAGGTTTTCCTTAGTTCTTTCTCCACCATTCGAACAATCCTTCTCTTCATTCTTGCATCAATTTTCCTCTTGCGGTCACAACCAGGGATGTTCACTACAGTCCCATGGGCCTTAAACTTCTTAATAATATTGGGCAACAGTGCTCATAGGAACATCAAGCTCTTTAGAGATGGTCTTGTAGGGCCATGCTTGGCTATTATCTTCTTTCTAGGGGATCAATAATATTGTCCAGGCCATATTAGAATGTCTTTATAGAATAAGCAAGAATTCATTTCTTTTCACAGTTTTTTTGACAAAAGATATTTTAATTTCAACACTTTTCAGGGCGAATGGTACATTATTTGAATAAAATGCAAGGGTACCAATACTTTAGGCCACGTCTGTAAATATGTAAGAGATGTAATAGAAAGTATTTCAACCCTATAATATAATGAATCAATGATGAGACCATCTGAAAAACATTAAATATAATTTATGGTTAGTATTCTAAATTAAAATAGGCATAATATCTGAGAAAGCAGACCATTTCAGATACTTAGTAATGTTAGTGTAAATCCACTTAATCCAAAGATAGCATTTTCAGTTTCTACACCATAGACCTCATTAAGTAGTAGATTGTAAGATAGTAAATGTGTCATCTTTTAAAAGGGCTCTGGTGTTAAAATTCGGTATTCAAACTAGTAATCTGATAATAGAATTAAATGTATTATTGTATTATTACCTGTATCCTCCCTAATGTAGATTTTCTTTTGGGTATTAAATGGAAGTTTCCTTTGGTACAAAAACAATGACAACTATTTGAATATATTTCCTTGGTTTAAGTCATAGGTTTGGGTCTAGAATCAATCTACACACAGGTCTTCACTCAAAATGGGTGTATGTTAGTTGATGTTGCACCTAAGATGGTCAGTACGCACACACTCTTAAGTAACAGAAGTCTGTGTTTCCGCAAAGTGTACAGTGTTCTAAAACATGGGCTGCTCCGTGTTCCGTGGTCTCATGTTCTGTGCACATCAGCTTGTCATGAAGTTGCCCACAGAGAAGAGATGGTTTTAAGTCTGGCAACAACAAATTTGCCATGTGACAGTAAGAGAAACCTAACAATGTCGGGGTATTGTTGACTGTCTATAACCCCAGCTATAACAGTACAGGGTTATGAACTACTATGGTTCAACATAATAAGAAATTAACCTATATTATTATCTGACGGAGTAACAGTATTTTATGGTTTTCTATAAAGAGAGAGAAGTAAATTGGAATAGATATTATAAGGGTTCTTGTTTGCACAGTGTGTAAGCTATTATAGAAACATGTATTATTTGTATTATTAATAGTAGTTTAACAGAATCGTTTATCCACGGCAACTTACTAGCCAACCTTCAATGTATACACCATATTACAAATGGTAGCAATGTCATTATAATGTAAACAATAATCTATTAATTGCAGTGAAATAATTAAGGTATATACAATTATTAGAATGGTCAAGAGGTGTATGCATCTGAAAGCTTGTAAGCCACTGTGTAGTCTGAATGCTCACTGGAAGATTTATAATTTAAAACAATCTTGCAGTTCCCCAAGGACATAGACCTCTCAAATGTGGACAATATTGGACTAAAATCAATATTATTTTACCAAGGGATGAGAGTTCTCATGGATTTCTATATTTCTAGTACGTGTCATTGCTGATGTATTGTGTTTCCTTTTCCTTATATCAATTTAATAATGCCAAAAACTCTCCACTGACTTGATAATAAGTGGTTTCCTTACAGGTAAACCCGGGTATTCCCTGAAAATCCCGCAAATAACAGCATAAAAAATCCCTCCGTTTGACTATCTTGTAAATTTAAAGTCGTTACATAAAAAGTCGAATTCCCCTAAATGCTGGGAGGGGCGAAAATACCCGTTTCTATAATTAACTTCCTGTGTATCCATATTTTCACCTCAGTCCACAGAGTGACACACCCACTCTACCGACACGGCTCTGTAAAGGCTCGGGGTTCCCGTCAGGCCGCACCCCACACTGTGACGTCACTGCCCTGCGAGTCGCGCACGTCGCCGGTAGCCACGCCTCCTCCGTGACGTGACAATCCGCTTTGGAAAAGTCCTGAGCAGAAGAGAAAACTGAGGCTGATGTCGTAAAATTGACGCGTACAGGAAACTTTCCTTTTTTTTTTTTTTTTCTCCTCTACATAAACTTCATTTCCACATAGTATTGACTTTAGTTTCAAGATCAAAGACAGGCTGTCACAACGCTCCTGTGCATGCTCGCCTTTGTATTTATTTATTTATTTATTTATTTATTTATTTATGTATGTATGTTCAGTGTATTCGATAATAGTAGCTGTATCAGCTGCACTTTTAACTAGCTGCGTCAGAACCAGCAAGGTGGGAGATTGATCGGTGCTTTTTATTTTTTACTGAATTCTTACTGATTTCCGTGTTTTCTATAAGCGTGTTTTTCCGCCGCCGCCGCCGCTGTCGTCCCCCGGTTGGAGTGGAAGCCCTAGCCGAGTCCAGCTCCACCAGTCACGGCTACATCACTGGAACCTGCGCTGCCGGCGACCCTGGAGACCCGGCCGCTTTAAAACGGCATATACGCTGTTCCTGAATATATTTTAATTGATTTTGTTTGGCGGCCGAGGGAATGGGTCTTCTCTTTGCCAAATTAATGACAGTGTTCGGAGATCGAGGTAAGGACTGATTCATGTGGTGTTGTGTTGAATGCCTTCACACTAGGGTGTGATTGCTGGGTCTGTAAAGGGGGTAATAACGACTGGCGACAGTTCTGGGATTTAAATGTATCTATGCTGTGGAAACAAGTAGCAGTAGCAACAGCTTTCATGTGGATAACAATGAATGTATCCATCCCCGGATGCCTGAGCTCTCTGTAGGTCGAAATGTGATGTCAGTCGCTAAAAAAAGTTTAGTTTTTTAAGTAAACTATATCAGTGCAAGGTTAAAACATGAACTTTTTCACTGCTCTTCTAAATCCACTAAAGACTGAAGTGTGTTTCCATCAAACACATCTTCTAAAGATCTGTTTCACTGTAAATGCATAGCTTTTTGTGGATATATATATTTAGAAGTTGTCACTCCCTTCTTGGCAGTATTTTCACTGTATTTGATGTATATTTTCATTTTAAAGGGGTTCAGCTTCCATTGGGCGTAAAACGTGACTCACAGTGACTAAGTGACATGGAGACTTGACTTCTGAAATGATCAGAAGCACAGCATGCACAATGTCTAAAGCATCAGCTGTTGCTCCATGTTGGGGTGTTTTGAAAACCGAAGTAGAAATTTTAACCACCACATACTATCTTTCAGTTTTGTAGTAGACACTGACATTGTGTTTGGGTTTTAATTGGGATGGAATGCTTATTTAAATAGAACCATTGGAATTATGGATTTACCTGTCCTGCAGGGTTTGTACCATGGTAAATATTACACAGTCTGGGAAGCGCTGAACAATTGCTCACCTTTGTGCCTGTGACTCAGATTCCAGCTACAGGCTGCACCTCCCAAGATCATTTATAGGAAACTTTTTTTTTAATAATAATTTGTCGATAATTGATTTGGGTTGTAAACTACTAAGTTTTTCAAAAAATATATGCTGTGGTTTAAATCTAGGAGGCAAGCAGAGTTGTCTGTGGTGTGATATTCTTTTGCATATAGTGTCTATTGCACATTGCATTGCTTGGGGGGATAACATAATGCAATGTAAACATGTTGATTTGTTTACCTTTTAAATGTACATCTGAAAAAGGAGTTGATGGTGTTTTCGTGAATGACTGTGCCGCTGTGCCAGACTCAAGTGGTCAGAGCTACCCTAGGTGTCTCAATGGCAACTCCTGTGCGTTCTGATCCATCCTGTCAGAGGTGATGGATCTTTGGCTTCCGCCCTGACCCGTGGTGAACCCCGCTTGCCTCTTGGCCTCCGCGGCAGATGGAGCGTCCTTATTAACAGTCAGGTCTGGGATCAGAAGACACGTCCTTGCTATGGCCTTGATGTTCTGTTTCCTGCCCGCTGTCTCGCTGTGTAGGAACTGTCACTTACACTCATTGTACACGTCTTCCAGGCTGCAATGAGAAAACGGTGGACCAGATTGATCACAGGGTCGCATCCTGGACATGTTTTTAAATTCATCCCTGCCAGGTCACCAGCATATTGCTAATGATACCAGTCAGGACAAATAGTGTTTGTAAATACAAAAGTTAGTTCCTAAAGGGCCTTTCTCATTCATTCAATAACCTTGGGAGCTCATTTTTAAAGTGAATGTGAAACTCAGTTATAAAATCAGGGGAATGCCATTTTTTGTTTACTTGTGTTTGTTAGAGTATAGTTTAATATCAGTGAATAATACTGGTTGTCCGTAGGAATTCTTGCAGACGATGTGATATTTCTAAACTGTTACAGCGTGTCACCATTTAGAAATCACAGAAATATATCAAGCCCTTTGCGTTAAGCGTCACTGTTAATTTCCTGCACTTCTTCAGCCTCTGTTTTGACGTTAATTACTGCTCTTATTAAAACATTCAGCTTTGTGGCGCCGGTTGGCAATCATACTCTTTTTCCATGGGGAGGATTTTGTTTAGCTTTCTGGTTCCTCAGCACCTCTTTGGTAATCTTCCAAAAGATACAAGACGTTACAGTAGGAAAGAGCACAAGTGCAAAGGCCGACGGAGAGAATGGGAGCAGCTTTTAAACTGAAACCGCAAATCTCGATGAGTGTTAACACCAGTGGAGTTTTCATTTCAGTTTCAGTTTTATTATAGTGTGCAATGAGTATTAATATTCTCTTTCCCCTCCACAGAGCACAAGGTTATCATTGTGGGCCTTGATAACGCAGGCAAGACTACTATTCTCTATCAATTGTGAGTATACAACTCTGCATGTCTCTCTCTCTCTCTCTCTCTCTCTCTCTCTGTATTCTTTGTTTTATGTTCTCTGACGTAAACCCCTTCCCCCCTCTGTATAAATAACTTACTCTCCTCTCACTTCACGGAGTTAAAGGTGTCATAATTCTTAGGTATCCATATTCCACATCAACACAGTGGTTAAAATGTAGACATTAGATAATTGAAAAGCCAGATGTATCGGTGATCATGGTAAAAAGTAAATGGCAACGTTTATGTCAACAAATGTTTACCTTTATTCTATTAAATATCCGTATCTTATTTTTTCTGTTTTCACTAGTTGCACCTCCTCGTATGTCTCTCTCTACATCAAACGTATGACACGTTGGCTATTCTTACATCTTTTCTTATACCTTCAAATTTGTCACTAATGTGTGCATGAATTGTTATATTAGTGTTATTAGCCTTCCAATGTTTAGATGTAATACATTATATGTTAGCATTGGATAAAGGCATCTTGAAAACTTATTAATAAAACAGCTTAATTAAGTTGCACTGGAATAAAAAAGCACTAGCTCTGTTTGCCAATAATCTCACAATTATTTAAGAGTGTTATGTTATCAAAAAACAAACCAAAGAAAAGAACTTGGAAGGACATTCATGCTGCGCGGAGACTAACAAAAATACACCGCAGAGTGTGTCCTATATCCTGGATTGAGCGGTTGTTGCTGGCTTTAGTTGGGAGTGCCCTCTTAGCCGAGAAGGTTTTTTTGATCAAACCATCGCTTTGTAATTGAGAGGATTTACTTTTGAAATGTCTGTTGGGATTGGTTCTTACTGCTGGTGGTGTTGACCCCCTTTCCCTGCCCCCCAGTCTGACCAAGGAGGCTGTGCACACCTCCCCCACCATCGGCAGCAATGTGGAGGAGATTGCAGTGAGGAACACGCGCTTCCTGGTGTGGGACATCGGGGGCCAGGAGAGCCTGCGGACCAGCTGGAACTCCTACTACTGCAACACTGAGGTACATATACCCACACACACACACACACACTGTGCATTTGCAAGAGCTTGTATGTGGTACGTACAAACGTAGGTACGATCATGAAAGACCTCTGTTCATTGCCTTGTTCAAAAGTCTGTCCGCCTGCCTGCCTTGACTAGCTTTGTAACGGAAGGTGACGAAAACTAACTAGGTGTGTCTGTCTTCCTGTCGCCGGTCAGATTGTGATCCTGGTGGTGGACAGCACAGACAGAGAGCGCCTCACGCTGACCCGGGAGGAGCTGCACAAGATGCTGGCACATGAGGTGAGCAGCAGGGGATGCTGTGACGGACAGAGGCTTTGAGAGTCCGAAGATTTGCAATCACCAGTAGGTTAAGAAGGGTGATCAGTAACTCATGTAGATTGATTTGAAATGGCTGATTTATACTTTGAAGCTGCCCGTTGACTTTTCTGACCTCTGACCTTTGCCCCCAGGACCTTCAGAATGCGGCTGTGCTCATTCTGGCCAACAAGCAGGACATGAAGAACTCCATGACTGCTGCGGAGATCTCCCGCTGCCTCACGCTGAGCTCCATCACCGGCCACTCCTGGCACATCCAGGCCTGCTGCGCGCTCACTGGAGAGGGGTGGGTCCTCGAGGGCGTGTGGGCATTTCTACTAAATAAGCCCAGAGCATTCATCAATTAAGTAGTTTGCAATTTGTATAAAACCAGCCAGCCCTTATTTATTTGCTCCTGTGTTTGCATGTCGTAGGGCAGACGTGTATGAAATATGAAATGTGCTGCCATCTGTCTGTGGCATCCAGTTCAATAGCAGTGTAGTGTTAAAGGTGCACGGTAGAGAGGAGTGATTAGGAGGATGTGAACATGGACTGGAAACAATGAGAGGTGGACTTGGGGGGGGAGTGTCTCTCAAAAGCTATGAATTGTGTTGTTTGTGGTCCAGTGCGCTTCTTGTCCTGACCTCTGTGTCTCATTCCCCCTGCAGCCTGCCAGCCAGTCTGGACTGGATGAGATCCCACGTTCTCGCCAGCTAAACCCTCAACCAGCTCCAACTACAGCCAACAGAAACCTCAATACTTGAACCAGACCTGGGACATCGAACTCGACTGAGCGGAGTGAGAACCGAACTACTTTCAACTTATTGACTGAAGCAATTTGCTCTCGGCCTGAGTTGCACCTGGCTTGTGATGTCCTGGAGTCGTGGTACTTCTCACCTGCAGCCTCACAGTCCTGTTGGCAGGGCTGCGCTCTTGTGTTTTGGGGGTCAGGTGGGGTTTTCGGGAGACGCTGGTGCTCAATACTAATCCTGTAGTCCACAGACCACTGCGTATGCAATAAGCACGGTACATGCAGGCATCTGCCTGTCTGGACAGTGTGAGCTGAGACTGTGTTTTAATACAGTGATTGACCTGGTTGTCCACAGAACACTAACTGCTCAGGATCGTGATATTGTTCAGCTGCTCTTATTGTGTGAACACAAACACACAGACCTGATGATCAGTGTGCAAATCATGTGAAGCAGCTCTTGTAAATGGACTGTGTTGATTTTATTGTTATTTTGTGTTTTGTTTTCAATAATAGGCTTTTACTTGAAATGTACAAAATAACTAAAGCCCTTGACTGATCAAAATTAGCTATAGTGTCTCTTTTCATCATATTTGTGAAAGCATGCTATATACATTTCTAGTATTGTATTTTTATATGGACTCATGTATTTTTATACAAAAATAAATATCAGTATTAATGAGTTGTCCTGTGTCAATCTGTCACTTTAGCAGTGACCCAGACAAGCACATGCAAATCAGCATTGTCAAACATTTACATGCACACCAATTGCTCACCACACACTACTGGAACCTATTATGCCTTGAAAATGAAAGAGGGGATGATTTTTGCTGTTCCAGATTGTGACGCCTCTCTTGAATGCCTTGAAGCCCAATTTCCATTAGTGTGCCCGGGTCTGTGTGTCCCTGCTGATCTGGAAAAGCTCCTCTGGTTTGATGTGGTCGATTACCTTTTTTTGAAGACTTGAATCCAGTCCCCACGTAGTCTCCTGTGTTCCAGGGTGAAAAGGTTCAGTTCCTCAGTCTCTCAATAGGACATTCCCTTCAGACCTGGAATAAGTCTGGTTGCTCTCCTCTGAACTGCCTCTATATAGAATAAGAGTTATTTTGATAAGGACTCATTAATTGTTTAATGCTTTATTCTATTTTCCAGGTGTAAATTTACATGATGGTGTTTTGTCACTTTATTAATCCCTTCCCCTAGATTGACCATGTCTGGCATTCGGGATAGATAATCTGCCACAATGTTCTGTTTCACCTGCTTTATATTGGATATGAAATTTGAAAGGCTGGAAAGATAGGTACCACCTCATACACAGGGAAATAGCTTTCATGGTTTGAGTCCAAGTCACAGCTTGGTAGTCAGTCTCTTAATCAAATTATCTGCCTAACAAGTAGTATCTGATACTGTCTAGTGCCCACTTCATTGCTAGGCACTCTTTCTACATTTAGAAAATTGAGGGCTTGTCAGAACTGGGTGTGAGTCCATGCAATCTTTCAAAGTGTTGAAAGCATTTTAACATCTTGCATTCCAGTGGACAGGATTATGGGCTGCTTTCATCGTGAGGTCAGTGAGAGAGGCAGTGATGGTGGAGAACTGGGGTTAAGCTGCTGATTCCAGCCCACAAAGCCTAGAATATTGCCTACATTTTGTTTTTGATTGCTAACACTTTTTCTATCTGTGGAGAGACTTTCTTCTCTATTTCTGTTGACAATAAAAACAAATTAATCCCTTCCCCATCTCACTACTACTTTTGTATGTTCCCCTTCCCTGTCTGATAATCCTGATACCTTAAATGCTTCTGGAAGCTCTGCTTGCCAGTGTCTGTAGTTTTGGAAGTCTCTGGTGAGCATTAAGATACTGCCCTGCCGACCTTCCTGCTTCCATTGTGTCGATGGGCTTGTATTACTTTACCCCTGTGCGCACGTCAGGTGCTAAGACCCAAAGCATCTGTTCCAAAATCATGATCTTTCCAATTTCCTCAGTCGTGTGTTGACCTGGGCAAATCCATCATCTGGGGAAGCCCTTTAGGCAACTAAGTTTCTGCTGAAATGTCAACTTTTGTGTTTAAAGCCTCCTTGAGGCTATTGTACATCATGGCACAGTCCTCATCCATAGCAGAATATGCTTCCAAAGTTTTCTCTGTCAGCAAAGGAACAAGCTAGTTCTCCATCTTTGGTTTACATTGCCTTTGGACCTTCGGCCGTACACCTTATTCCTCATCAGTGGATGGATTACTAGACAAGTTCATCTGGCAGGTCTGAACACGCGTCACCCAGCAGCTTGCCATCCCAGTGCTCCCACCACTTGCGTGACAGTCTGTTTTGTCACACTGCTCGTGAAACTTTGTTTTGCAACAATGGAAACCACAATCTATGCAAAAACACCAACAAAGAGTGATTAATATAAAGTGGGTTATGAAACTAGAAACTAGCAGCCATTAGATGATAACTTCCTCTATGAAGTACATGCTATTTTAAGATATTGTAAAAGTGCAATTTGTTGTTTAAAAGGATCTTAAGATTCAGTCTCAACATGCTCCACAACCTTTTACATCAGTGATTTTACAAAGACTGTCTCTGTGGTGTCAGCCTGAGGCAGGGACTCTTCTGGTGACGATGGCATGTAACCTGAGCGGTTATTATACCATCTAAGAGGGGCTTTCTAGTATTAGTATGAGAATATCTAGTATTGATCAGCAACTATATTAAACATATCCAAATAATTCAATCCGGCTCATACAGGCCTGTGTGGAGCTGCCTTTCTGTGTCTTGAGAAGTCAGACGCTTGTTTCCCATCATATTTAATATTCCTAACCTTGAAACTTTCAGTGTGACCATGAAGTGGCAACAAACAAACTATATTTGGAAATAGGAATTCCATGGTCTGTAGAGCCTAAATGTATCAGATAAAATGTACACAGACGCAGTTTTGAATAAATACAAAATAACAGGTTTTATTAAAGCAACAACTAAACAACTAGTAACACACTGTAGACTGTTGGATCGGCAGAGTGTTTGGTCCAGCACCACCCCTCAGTCAACAATTCACCAGCACCCACCCCGCTATTAGTCCTCTATTGTCATTGAATTCAAGGGCCGCTTTAAAGTCCCAAACCAACTCTTGATTAAGAGCAAATTCAGCAAACGTCTGTCTCTTCAGATTGTGTCCTGAACCGGATGATTCTGTGTGCTTGTGAATCTGGGAACCTTTTGTTGAAGTGTTGCCTTCACCTTTACAGTTCATTCTCTATCTTTCTTTGTGAACTTCTTCAATTCACATCCCTTTTTGCTCTCCTTAAGAAGATAAAAGCTGTTTCTCACACTTTCTTTGTCCAGGGTGATTGGACAGTTCTTCTTCATTGGCACTTCCAGTCAGAGGGAAGCCCATCATTGTTCATTGGTCAGATGTCCAGCCAATGGGTTGTAACTGATCTGCATGTTTCCAGATTTATAATCTGTCTCACTCCTTTACAAAAGCCATTCGGAAAAGCACTCCTGCTAAGATGGCCTGGCCTGCCTTGTGTCCTGGACAGGCTCTCACCTCCTTGACTTTAGCTGATACTTAATGATAACAAGAAGAGTTAGCTACAGGGTTTTATCACCTTTTCACAGACTGGATGGCTCCAAGGGAATTGCAGAATCAGATAGATTAAAAAGGTCACAGAAGTGGTGATATATATATATCGTAATATACTGTGGGGTTCCAGACACGGTGAAACTCAACCCCAATATATATATATATATATACATATAGTAGTGATTCTGCATCCTCGCTAAGGGTCCTGTGCTTTTTAGTGATGCGGACACTTTGCTGCTCTGAGGCACAGGGGACGTTTGAGTCTAATTATTCAGGGTAACAATTTGATTCCTTCCTATTTGGCGACATTGTTTTGCATTTTTGAGTATTGAGTACATTTTTGAGTACCATTATTTTCAATGGTTTCTTTAAACTTTTATATTGTTATTGTTAAACTTTCTCTGACCAAGGCAGCGATCAGAAGATCATGAAAGTAAAGGGTGCTGACAATCACTGAGTATGGACAGGGTGTCATAGTTCTACTGACCCTGGCTATATGCAATACAATACAAATTGAACTGAAGAGTGGACATATTTGATTTTAGCATGGGACAAAAAACAGTTACCATACCAATTATGTTATTTGGAGCTTGATTGGAAAAAAATCCAGTAGATATGCCATAAACTGCTGCCCTACAGTAACTCTGGAAGGTTTGGACAGCTTTCTGTCTTGGCTGCAGATTTGCTCTTTAAGAGGGGGTCTGACTCACAGTGTCACAGAGGTCAGAGGACACTCTTGGACCTGCAACACCTGTCTCTCTCAGGGGGAGATATTCCAAAAGGGAAGAGCAGGGACCTTATTTGGACTTCTAAAATAACAAAAATAATGATTGATTGTAACCCATAAAATCGGTAAATGGGTCTATTTTCAAATTTGGTCAGATATTCAGCTTTGTATGCAGTCTAGCTAATGATCTTAGATAATTGTCGAATTAGCTGTGGATGTGCAAATGATCTTATTTTATACTTATTGCCAAATGACCTAATATCAGTTTAGTCTTTTTCTGCCACCTGCTGGGGTAAAATATAATTACAGCTTGCCTTTCTAGAGCTGCTACACACATTTTGAAACTTTGTGTTTTAAAATCAGTTCTTAGTTACAGTGTGTCAAAAAATTGACTTCTAGTATGGACACAGCATAAATACCATCAGTGATCCATAGCAGCATAAACCAACTCATTTAACAAGTTATGTTCATATACAGTGCATCCGGAAAGTATTCACAGCGCTTCACTTTTTCCACATTTTGTTATGTTACAGCCTTATTCCAAAATTGATTAAATTCATTATTTTCCTCAAAATTCTACAAATAATACCCCATAATAACAACGTGAAAAGTTTATTTGAAATCTTTGCAAATTTATTTTTTTAAAAAAAGCACATGTACATAAGTATTCACAGCCTTTGCTCAATACTTTGTTGAAGCACCTTTGGCACCAATTACAGCCTCAAGTCTTTTTGAGTATGATGCTACAAGCTTGGCACACCTGTTTTTGGGCAGTTTCTCCCATTCTTCTTTGCAGGACCTCTCAAGCTGCATCAGGTTGGATGGGGAGCGTCGGTGCACAGCCATTTTCAGATCTCTCCAGAGATGTTCAAATCGGGTTCAAGTCTGGGCTCTGGCTGGGCCACTCAAGGACATTCACAGAGTTGTCCTGTAGCCACTCCTTTGTTATCTTGGCTGTGTGCTTAGGGTTGTTGTCCTGTTGGAGGATGAACCTTCGCCCCAGTCTGAGGTCCAGAGCGCTCTGGAGCAGGTTTTCATCAAGGAGGTCTCTGTACATTGCTGCATTCATCTTTACCTCGATCCTGACTAGTCTCCCAGTTCCTACCGCTGAAAAACATCCCCACATCATGATGCTGCCACCGCCATGCTTCACTGTAGGGATGGTATTGGCCAGGTGATGAGCGGTGCCTGGTTTCCTCCAGACACGAGTTCAATCTTTAGAATTTTGTTTCTCATGGTCTGAGAGTCCTTCAGGTGCCTTTTGGCAAACTCCAGGTGGGCTGTCATGTGCCTTTTACTGAGGAGTGGCTTCCGCCTGGCCACTCTACCATACAGGCCTGATTGGTGGAGTGCTACAGAGATGGTTGTTCTTCTGGAAGGTTCTCCTCTCTCCACAGAGACACGCTGGAGCTCTGTCAGAGTGACCATCAGGTTCTTGGTCACCTCCCTGACTAAGGCCCTTCTCCCCCGATTGCTCAGTTTGGCCGGGCGGCCAGCTCTAGGAAGAGTCCTGGTGGTTCCAAACTTCTTCCATTTACGGATGATGGAGGCCACTGTGCTCATTGGGACCATCAATACTGCAGAATTTTTTCTGTACCCTTCCCCAGATCTGTGCCTCGATACAATCAACTGAATTTACCACAGGTGGACTCCAATCAAGTTGTAGAAACATCTCAAGGATGATCAGTGGAAACAGGATGCTCCTGAGCTCAATTTTGAGTGTCATGGCAAAGGCTGTGAATACTTATGTACATGTGCTTTTTTTTTTTTAATAAATTTGCAAAGATTTCAAACAAACTTCTTTCACGTTGTCATTATGGGGTATTGTTTGTAGAATTTTGAGGAAAATAATGAATTTAATCCATTTTGGAATAAGGCTGTAACATAACAAAATGTGGAAACAGTGAAGCGCTGTGAATACTTTCCAGATGCACTGTATGTTGTCTTCCTTAAAAGCAAGTGCCCTGAACAAACCCAGACCCAGAACAGGAGCATTCGTGATTTGCAGTTTTTGCAGGAGGTGTTGGAACTACACTCAGGGTCTATCTGGCGACTATTTCAACAACATCGATACCGAAAATAATAATAATTACATCGCAGAAGCACGTGCTGAGCCTTTACCAGAGAGCAGTACTGGAGTTGTAAGTAAGACATGTTTTTTTCCTCAATGCTGCTGCCTTGTATAATGTTTTTAATGTGCTGCTGTTTTTTACTTTTCTGTGTGAAACTGGTAAGATAGATAGGGTCAAGTGTAGCCATCGCAATACCCATCTTTAATCTGTTTGCCAGCAAGCTAGTCAGTTCCACGTTTGTGTCGGTAGATGGCAGTGTTGCCAGAGCCTAAAAAAATAACACCTGTAGAAGTTAGGAAAGAACTCTACATTTGGACCTAAACCTGCCAAATTTCTATTTTTACAATATTGATATGAAATGATGGAAACGACTGGTGTTGAGCATTGATATGCAATAATATACAAATGAGAATAATATTGTGACTGGCATTAAAACATAAATAATGTGCAATGTATAAAGTAAATACATTTCTTCAAATGGCCTTGGGGTTCAAACTGAAAACAGCTCTTACTCTTGTTGTACGCACAGTTTGGCAAATAATAACAACAACGACAACAACAAAAAACATTAAGAAAATACTTTAAATAAATTATGTGTGACAGAATCTCTGTAAGAGTTTTCTGATGATGTAACATCCACTGCCTGATTTATTCCCTGCTGTGCCACCAGAGGTCACCAGAGCCCCAGATCCCCTTCCAGGACTTCAGTTTCTAATCAGTCAATCATTCAATCATCATCCCTGATTCATTTCCACCTGTCTCCTGTTCCCCTTCTCATCATCCTGTGTATATATACTCCTTTGTTCTGTTCACTTAATGTGAAGTCTTGCTTCCCGTGTTCCCGTGTTCCCGTGTTCCCGTGTTCCCGTGTTCCCGTG
The DNA here is from genome assembly GCF_036373705.1 of Amia ocellicauda. Lineage (NCBI taxonomy): Eukaryota > Metazoa > Chordata > Actinopteri > Amiiformes > Amiidae > Amia > Amia ocellicauda. Next base: position 29,767,341 of record NC_089852.1, read on the forward strand.
TTCCCGTGTTCCCGTGTTCCCGTGTTCCCGTGTTCCCGTGTTCCCGTGTTCCCGTGTTCCCGTGTTCCCGTGTTCCCGTGTTCCCGTGTATTCAAGAAGAGCTGGCGGCAAAGAGATTGTAGACTTAGCTTCGGACATCCCAACAAAATGTTTTGGTGCTAGGCTGCACCATGTGATATATTTTGGTAGATAAAGATATTAAGTTTTATTTATAATCCTTTTAATTACCTTTTTTTTTTTTTTTTTTTTTTTTAAACAAAAACTTTGAATTGTGACCTCTAGAAATACCTCTCTATGGACTAAAAACCTCTAAACATTGAGGGAAAACCTCTGATCTGGCAACATTGGTAGATGGCCAGTTCAGATTGGCTATAATTGAGTGCATAAAAGTACTTTAAGGCCCCTTTTGAACCACGTCATAGACACCAGCTTCAACTAACACAAGTGAAGACCATTTTTTTGCTGGCCCTCATATCTGCAAAACACATTAGTGAAGAGCATGTCTTGTCTGTGCACCCAACTTATGCTCACTTTACTGGTGATGGTTCAAGGGTTTGTCTTCATCCTCACTCTGCTTTTCTGCCCCAAATTCATCTCCTTCTCTAAGCAAATTGCCCTGTTGAATTGATGGCCTTCCATCCTCTCCTTTTGCATTTGCTCTGCCCTGTGTGGGCATTGAGGATCATGATGGATCATACCACAGGCATCTGGCAGACTGCACAGCTGTTGGTTTGCTATGGAGCATGGTCTCCAGAGCCGGCCTTATCTAAGCAATGCTTGTCCCATTGGACAGTGGACACCATTGACATGGCCCATGAGTCTGCTGTCCTGTCTGAGTGGCTGGTGGCATATTGGACTAGAGGCTTGTCTGAGGTCTGTGCTGCAGACAGCTGTGCTACACATTCATGCACATTTACAGACTCGAGGCCATGTAAGCAAGACTACCAGCACCCGTCAGACACAGAACATGCAGGCCAGGACATGACCTTTCAGGAAGGAAATTAAATGGTGGAGTGTAGGCAACCAGAGCAGAAGAATAAACCGCAGTTGATGAAACTAAACTCTTCCTAGCAATATACAATATATCCCTTGTCTTCTCATCAGTAGACCACATCTGCAGAGATGTCAACTATGACTTGACTACCTAACTCCTGCTGTCTCTAATCCATGCTGTCTCAACAGCAGCAACCCAAATGAATACACTCTCCACATATGTTGCGGCACTAGCATTGAACATGCTAAACTAAACAAGACCTGTGTATGACATCTGGGTCTTACTGTAGGGTTTCCTTACTACAGTAAATGGGAGAAAGAGCTGTCTTTTTTTTCAACAACTCATGGAATCTGCTCTCTTCTTGTGCATACCACTGCCCTGACACTGTAAGCTATGTGTGCTCCTCCACACAAACACACTGACCCAAAGAAGAAAATCGGCTGAACACCAGCTAATGATCACAAGCCAGGTGTAGCCTATAAATCTGTTTTTTTTTTATTACTGTACCGAACCTGCTGTGAAGAAGTTACATGGATAGCTTTGTGTTAAATGCATTACTGTCTTGAACTTCTGAATTTCTCCACAAAGTCACAGTAAATATCAACAGCCTTCATGCATGCATAGGCGCTGACTATGCGGGGGCTCAAGGGCTTCAGCCCCACTGGAGAAAACACCGTCTGCTAATTATGTTCTGGCCTGTTGACGAACCCTGGCCTAGAATGTAGCTATAAAATAAAAACTAATATAAAGTTTTTATATTGCTGATTTATATCTGACAGGGGTCGTAGCAGGTTAGGGTTAGTAACTCACACACACACACACACACACAGTATTACAGCAAAACTATTAAATGCATGCATTTAATTTCCCATGGGGGGCTGTGTGTGTGTGTGTGTGTGTGTGTGTGTGTGTGTGTGTGTGTGTGTGTGTGTGTGTGTGTGTGTGTGTGTGTGTGTGTGTGGAAAAACAGGAAGAGAATGTGAGAGGATCTGAGTTTGTAGGCAAAGAGTAGAGAGGGAAGCAGATACGGAGACCTAGAAAATAATTAAATGGAAAGAAAATCAGTGAAGACAGCTAGTAAGTTTAGTTTTCACAAATATTAAAATGTTATCAAGGAGAGAGATACTGTTTGTATATTGGTAACTTTTCCTTTTCTGATTTATATACAGGTTATATGTAAATTGCAGTAAATCTGGAGGGGGGAAAAACTATAAAATTAGTTGTTTCCTAAAAGTAAAATAGCAGAGTATGCTATGAGGATGGGGTAGTTTGTTATGTTTTAGTTATTTTTTTTAACATTTTGTTTAGTTCAGGGTCAGCAGTGACATCGGCAGGAACACAGCGAACACTCGGAGTCAGCAGAGAAGATGGCAGAGTCCCAGCACAGTAAGTCTGTTTCACACTGTCAGCAATCTGCTCAATTACAATCAAGCAGTTTTAAAATTACTTTCCAAGTGTAATATTGAGTTTACAGTGTATTAATGCAATTCATCTCAATCACTCCATAGCACCATCCTTGAAAAATGTGATGCTCTAATAATCAGGATAGTCGTGATTACAATCTAAAATATGGAGCATGCAATTAAGACAATAGGATTTGTTTTAAAATCCACATGATGCTATATTACCCAAATTTTATTTTGTACTAAGTATTTGTTGCACATGTGTACAAACTGTTAGCACTGATGAATGCATGAGCTGAAATGTCTGCTTGTTTTTGTAAAATAAATCTATTGTGCAAACGACTGAAAAGTTTATTGAAAATGTATACACAGTAAAAATACATACATTTTCTTAAAGCAAACCAGTATGTTATGTATCCCATAGTCTTACATAACTAAAAATAGTTTTATAAACATGTTTGCTTGAAATTAAATTGAGAGAAAAAATAACTTCTATACAAGTCTATGCTGCAGACATTGCATAATTCTTCTCCCAACCACAAACCCTGTGCTTCCTGGGTATTACACTGCATTCTCAAAAGCAGTGCAGTGCTCCTTCTACACAACTGTTGATCCATACAAACTGAAGAGCTTCATGCTCAACACAATTATAAGAATTTATGGCACTGCAAATAAAGAAGAATAAATTATCACACTTTTTTGTAGATTAAACTTTAAATAAATTATATAAATTAACTGATTCCACCTATTACTTATACTCTACATTTCTGGTGAATAAATGCAGATTTAACATTGTTCTTACCCCGGACTCTTCAATTCAAATATAAAACATTTTCTACAGAAAGAAAATCCTTTTTGGTTTCCAATATGAGTTTGATGAAGAATGAGCCAATAGTTGGTTTAACAAGGTCGTTCAGATGACAGGACTTCCCCTGCCTGTCTCTCTCTATCTCCCCCTCTCGTGTCCTTCTCCCACTCTTTCTTCCTCTATCCCAAACTCTTCTTCACCTCTCCGCCTCTCTCATCTCCAGGTGTCATCTTTGTGAACAGGCACAGGGCTGCACTCATTCAGAGGGTTTCTCAGGTGAAGCCCCTGGCAGATGCCCTACTCTCACAAGGCCTGATACAAGAAGAGACGTACACTAATATCTGCGCTGCTGCCACCCGTCAGGACCGCATGAGAGAGCTGTATGCGGCCCTGCATTGTACGGGAGACCGGGCAAAAGCTGCCTTTTACACCATCCTGAAAGATGCAGAACCCTATCTCGTCGAAGACCTGGGTAAGTCTCCTTCAGCATGTCTCTCCCTCTGTCATCTCCTTTCAACCTTAGACTTGGGTTTATGTGTCCTCCACCATGCAAAACCCCACCTTGGGTTAGTACTACAATATGAAAACTGTAGTGGAATATTTTCATGAATAGACAAATTACAGCAATACAAAATACTATACTGTAATTGCACAATTAATTGTTTCTTTCCCCATACACAGGTCCACTGGAGACTGAAATTAGAGGAGACCCCCAATCATCAGGATCAGGTAAGTTTTGGCTTGTTTATGCTAAGATTAATTTATATTAAAAGACTGTATTGCAAACAAGATTACAAATACAATTTTCTTCAGCTGTATTTGTTTTTATCTGACAGTCAGTGATTGCTGTGGAGAAGAGGAGCTCGGGAAGAAATATCAGGAATGGGTCAGATGTGAATATAGTACAGTGCAGGAGTACAACCACCTCCCCGGGGAGGACGTGCAGCTGGAGAATCGGTACACGAAACTGCTGATAATACAGAAGCATCGTCAACAGAAGGAAAGGGAAGAGGAGCTACGTTGCAGAGGAGACTCCTTTCAGGAAGTCATGAATAAGAGAAACTGTGACGAATTCATGAGCACTAGTGTGGAAAACCTGTTTGATCCAGATGAGAATGGAGCAGTACGGAGAACTGTGATATTACAGGGTCAGGCAGGAATTGGAAAGTCTTTTACAGCACAGAAAATAATGTTTGATTGGGCATCTGGGAAACTTTATTCTGAGATTTTTTTGTACATCTTCCACATAAAGTGCCGACAGCTTAATCTCATTGGCGAAAACATAAGTGTTGTTAATCTAATTCTGAACAACAGTCAGCACTTGGCGCCAGTTGTCACAGAAATCCTGTGTTCTTCAGAGAAGATCCTCTTTATAATAGATGGCTTTGATGAGTTAAAGTATTCACTGGACGTGTCACATTCCCTTTCCCATGACCTCCATGAGCAGAACTCACCTGCAATCACACTGAGTCGTTTGATGAGAAAAGTGATCTTGCCCGAGTGCTTTTTACTGATCACTACAAGGTCAACCGCACTGGACAAACTGACAAGGGTTTTGAAACAACCACGTTACACAGAGATCTTAGGTTTTTCAGAAGAGGGGATGAAAACATACTTTCAGAATTTCTTCCAAGATAAAAAGCAAGCAGTGGATGCCTTTAATTATGTCAAGAGAAATCAAATTATGTTCACAACATGCTTCATTCCAGTCATATGCTGGATTGTTTGCACAGTTTTAAGACAGCAGTTAGAGGAAGGTACAAACATTAACCATGCTTTGAGTACAACCACTACAATATTTGTGTACTTTGTCGACACTTTGCTGGAGCACCACTGCAAGAGTTTGAGACTGCCTGTGCAGGATGTCCTGAGACGCCTTGGTGCTTTAGCAGAAAGTGGCATTAGAGAGCAGCGAGTCTTGTTTGATGATAAACATATACAAGACATCTTTCCAGACCCCTCTCAAGTCCCATCTTCCTTTCTAAATAAAATCTTGCTGAGGAAGAGGATTTTCAAACAGGCTGTGTACAGCTTCATGCACCTCAGCTTTCAGGAGTTCTTCACAGCGTTCTCCTACGTTCTGTGTGATGACAAAGAGGCAGAGGAGAAGGTGGCAGAGCTGCTGGCAGAGAGTAAGGAGAAAAACAAACGACATATTTTGATGACTATCCGGTTTCTTTTTGGGCTTTCAAATAGTGAAACTGCAGACTTACTGAAGGAGAAGTATAATCACTCCATTTCACCAGCAATACGGTTCCTTCTGGAAGGATGGATTAAAGAAGTGATTAAAATGAACAATTTTATATTTGGAGATAATGGATTAATTAACATTTTGCACTTTCTCTATGAGATCCACGAAAAAGACTTTGTAACACTTGCAATGGATAACTTTAAAGAGTTAGATCTATCATTCCAACCATTAAAGAGAACGGATTGTGCGGTCGTGACGTACTGTCTTCAAGCCTGCAGACGCTTCGAGAGGCTTAATCTGAGGAGTTGCAACTTAAAATCAGAGGAGCTGGAAATGCTGCTGCCAGTGTTGCCCAAGTGTCAGAGTCTTGAGTTAGTATTTGCAAATAAGACAAAATTAATGTTCAAAGCATAACTACACACTTGTGTACAATACAAATGTTGAAATGTCTTACCAAAATAATAATAATAAGGGTAATTGCAAGTAGGAATTATTTTAACTTTGCTATAAATGTGTCGTAAAGATAAGCATGCTTTTCTCAAGTTGTATTTATTTCCAAATAATGCTCCTCTGTAACTTATATCATAGAGTATATAATTGTTATGCCTTTATGGTATTATGTAGCCCAGAGAGCTTTACAAGTCCAGATACCTAAACACCTTAAAGTAACTCTGCTCTCTGTTTCCTTGCAGTCTTCAGCACAACCATCTAGGAGATAAAGGACTGACAATGCTAAGCAAAGCTCTGCAGTCTCCTGGCTGTAAAATAAAGGAACTTTGGCAAGTCATTTTACATATGTTAAGGATATTTATATGGCTTTTTATTATACTATAGAATAACTTTAAACAATATGTTTATTTAATTTAATTATTTATTCCATTGTGGATTAGTTTGTTGTGGTCAGCTGTGTTACACTCTCACCCTTGACAGTTGCTGGACAAAAAGTTGATAAAGTAATGCATATATATATATATATATATATATATATATATATATATATATATATATAAATAAGTACAGGTGTAATCAGCAATCATTGGTGGCCTAATAAGCATGATATAGTATTATGAAAAAACATAACAATTAGTGTACATTGGGCCATTTAAAAAGTGTATTGTATTATATGTAAAAGGAGTGTGGAAAGCGTGAGGAGCCAAAATGGCTGCTGTCACTAGGATTCCCCATTGTCTCAAAGACTGCAGCTTCCACATAATATGAATTCCTTAATTCCTAATTTACAGAAATCCCTGTGTGTAGAGACTGATGACTGCCTGTGTCCTCCAGCAGTGTCTAGTGTCTGTAGTAATGTGTGTATTTCCCCCAGGGTGGGTGTTCATAGGCTATCAGATGAGAAGATGGAGACTCTGTTCTCTGCTCTCAGCACAGTGCAGACTCTGGCAGAGGTCCAGCTCGCTCTGGACAGCCTCACAGAGAGAGGTGCTGCCAGCCTCATCCATCTCATCCAAAACTGCGGCCAACTACAGGTCCTGAGGTAAGAGGTATAGAACCACAAACTGATCAGTAAGAGATCCATATGATGTGCAAGTCTATGCCAGGCTCTGACAGGGGGTGGGGTGGCCGAAATGTTGTTGACCCACCCAAGCTAATATGCACCATTAATCCTGTTTTTCACATCTTATCAATACATGTTTATTGAATCTTTGATCTGCCATCTACATTCTCTCTAGTGACAAAAGGAAGGATGTTACAGATGGTGTAGGGCATCTATGGGCAATTTATGACACAGCCTCCTTCTCACAGACCACGCCTTAAGCTGAACTCAGTATTTTATCACAAACATTAGCATAGTAATCACTGTTCCATTCAGGCTGTTTAATTTTTTCTAATTATCTTTTTAATTTAGAATCACTGTGAAGGGAAGGGATGACTCGTATATGTCAGCAACCCTGAGCACACCAGGCAGGCTGAAGGAGGATGTGTTGTGAGTACATTCTCTTACATTAAAAGTATAACTGCATGTACAGGGGGTCCCCGCTATATGTCGGGATGAGCCCAGCGTAAGTGCTTCCCTAGCTACCTTCAGGCCATTACATGGTTTCCTGATTAAAGTAAACAGGCAAGGTCTCATGGTCATTGTGAAGCCGCAGTCAGGTTCGCAGTGCAGTGCAGGTCCATATTCAGGTGGTCAATCACTAAATCACCAGAAAAAGTATCGATTTCCATAAAGCCTTTGATACAGTTAACTATAATAAAGGCATTTGTACCTGTAGTGTTAATAGCAGATGGGCCACAAACCTAGCAGTGATAGCCAGTAAGTTACACATATTTGGACAATCTGCCTATTTAAAATGTAATGTGTTTAATCAGTAATCAATATCAGTTTCATATTCTGTTTGTTTGTCTCCAGGTTGGGATGTGAAGATGTAAATGTTTCTGAAATTATTCTGCTCTGTGGAGGCCTTAGAGACAGCGGTGTCATTATAAAGGATTTGGAGTAAGTGCATAAGTTCAGCTGAACGTTCCTGTATGATACATTACTAGAGTAAAGCTCTGATAACTTGCAGTATGGAGAGCTGGCTGCAGCCCAATGAAATAGCCAGGCTACTCCTGAGAACACAGAACAACTGATTGATTTAGAGGAATGCCACCACTGTGCTCGCCAGTACAGATGAGCTGAAGATCCCTGGGTTACCTGGACATGGTGCCTTTGATCAGCACCCCTGGAGTTGTCATCCATGTAGGGAGATTGATATATCCTGCAAGTACCCCATCCCGGAAATACCCAAGCCTACTGCCGAGTTGTTCAATTCAACCAGAACACAGGAGCTGTCGATGGTTTTCCTGGGCACCGGAGGCTCTCCACTCACTTGGACTCAGGCAGTATGGTCAAGCTGATTCAAAAGGAACTTCTTGGCCCCGTCCTGTTCATCATGAGAACCCAGTCTCCATGTCATGTATTTATGGGCATACTAAAGATTATCCCACCACAGTGATGATGTACACCATCCAGGGACCAAGGTGAGAGCAGACATAGTGGAAAATGTAGCCGGTGATGACACTCAACAGCAGAGATCGTTCACCTCTTCTTCAATCTGTGGAGAGAAATGCAAGAGAGGAGGAGAAAGAAAAAGCTAAAATAGAAGTGAAAATATGAGAAGAGGACAGGCTCAAACTTGGATGAATGGACCCGCACCGGAACACATGCCACATCCCAATCTTCTTAAGCCCTATTAAATGTAAGGAGTGACTGTAGGGAAACTTTGTCCATGTGATCCCCACTTAAGAGTGAAGAATGGGCTGCTTTACTGGATAAAAAAGGAAATCTAAGACATCATTGAGCAAATGCTTGTTCCTCAATCCTTTCACACCACGTGCTACAACTGACAAACCCCAGCCTCCTAAGGCAGGGGTGGCTAACCCTGGTCCTGGAGAGGCACAGGGTCTACAGGATCCTGCAGGATTGCGGCTCTCCAGGTTCAAGGTTAGCAACCCCTCATCCTAAGGGATCACAAAGCGGGGGAGAATAACTCTGCATCCTGTCCAAAATGTTAGAAAATAGCACTGAAGCCCAAATGCCAAAATCCTTAGTCCTGCTGCTATTATTAAAACTCAATTTGAATAACTCAGAATAGACTTGCTCTGCCTTCTCTATTTCGGACTTTGCCTCCTTTCTTGTCTGTCCAACTCTGATCCAAATGAACACCCCTCCTCAACCCCCAACCGTTTTCTGCTTGATTGTCAGTTCTCCTCCACATAGTTAATTGATCCTTGTCCACCCACCTGCTCCTCATTGCCCTAGCTCATCAGTGTGCTCTATATATTCTCCTTTGTTTGCTGAGTGCTTTGCTAAGTCTTGTATTCTCCTTGGGTTACATTTCCAAGTGCTCTATTTCCAGTCCTGTAAGCCTGTGTTTTGACCCTTGCTTCCTTTTCTTTACTTCTGATTCTTGGATCTCCTTTCGTTGCAGTGTTAGCTAGTTTACTGACCCCTTGCTTGTGTACCTGTCCACGTTTTTGGATTCCCTCTATACACCTGTTAGCTGGCTCTGACTCCTCGCCTGATTTCGACTTTGCCTTTGCTCATCCGTACCTATGTCCTACACTCCTATCCCTGAGTCTGTTACAAATGTAACTTCTTTATTCTAATAAAATGTAAATAAAAACAAATCCTATTCATATTATTTTTCTCTACAGGTTGGAATGTCATAATGTAAATGTTTATGAAAAGATTCTGCTCTGCGGAGAACTGAGAGAGCGTGGGGTCATTGTAAAGGATTTGCAGTAAGTGCAGCTAAACTATCCTGTACAATACATCAACAGACTAAAGCCCTGACAGCATGCATTATACTGGTTCAGCTTCTCTTACTCACCTGTTACTGTGCCAGCTGATCCAGGGAAATACAAAAGTTCTTTGTAGTATTGTGTGTGTATGCTGGCTGTCACATAAATAGACAATGATCATTAGACATTTAGTTTTACACAGTGGAAAGGTGCTCTGCAATCAACACATGCCTTTGAAAAGAAGATTGTCAGTAAATTTACATGACTTGGAAGTTTCCCAAATGTTCATTATGTGAAAAAGAGACTTTTCTATTTACATAAGCCATTTAAGCTCTGGTATAGTTCCACAGATCTTTTTCTGAAAACATACTTGCTGGGTAAAATCACTTTTAGTATCTTATCAAGATTGTAATGAATTTCACTACCTGCTTTTGCTTTATCTTTGAAACTCTGGGTAATTGCTGGCTTGAGTTACACTGTGTTTTTGCAGGTGGTCCTTGACTGGCCTTACAGACACCTGTCTCGATGATCTGTGCTCTGCCAGCAGCATACAACAGACAGTAACACGTCTTCAGCTGGGACACAATGAACTCACAGACGCATCGATACCTGTCTTGAATTGTTTCATTCAGAAATGCAACAACCTGCATCATTTCCAGTGAGAAACATTGGTTTATATAATTTTCTATACCTTCCATCAAATTATTACCATTTCTAAATTACAGAAGTCACTGTGTTGTGATGATGGCTCCCAGCAGTGTGCAGTATCTGTCATGTGACCTTGTAGTAATGTGTGTGTAATTCCTACAGGGTGGTGGTTTGTCGGCTGCCAGATGAGAAGCTGGAGGATCTGTGCTTTGCCCTTAGCACACTGCAGGCTCTGTCAAAGGCAGAGCTCACTCTCAACAACCTCACAGAAAGATGTGCTACTAGCTTAATGCATCTCATCCAGAGCTGCGGCCGTCTACAGAAACTGAGGTATGTTTTTTTTTTTTTTTTAATCCAAAAAGTACGTATCCCCCTCATGAAGGGTTCCAAAATAATGAAATAAGAAACTCAAATAAGAAAGCCAAAGAAAACGATGTCCATTCTGGACGTTCCGAGACCAGTGCTTGCGGTGCGGGTCGGACTATGAGAGAGGGAAAAGAGTGTTAAATATGTAGAGGCGCAAGTGTGCCTGGACAGGGACAAGCTGTGGTTGAGGTGAAAATCTGGGCTGTCCATGTCAGAGACTGGACATAGATATCTTCACCACACTTCTGCTTCAGAGCGTGTTCTGCTTTGTGTGCGTTCACCAACAACAATATGACAATCTGGATGTGGTAATCACTCCCTTCCTGTGTTATTGTAACTCCCTTCCTCTTATTTGTGGCTTTGATTTAGAGTCTCTTGTGGTTTGCTGCTCGAGCCAGGAATCAGAGTGCTACGTGAATCCCAGAGGCGTCCCGACTGCTCCCTCATCATTGACGGGTGTGTACATGCTTTTAATGTATAACTCTCTATACCAGTGATCCTGGAGGACCCCCTACTGTTTTCCAAGTAATTGTTGTCTGATGTTTCTCTGTAATCTGAACAACAAGTTTCAGTTCTGTTGTTAAAAAAAAAAAAAAAAAAATCTCTCAAATCAGCAGTTTTTTGTTTTTTAAGCACCATATTCCCCAGGCTGAATGGTCTCTCCATGAGAGCACTGGCTGGAGTTGGAGTGCTGTAGGGCACAGTTTAGATCGTCCATTGCTTTTGCTGTTTTTAAGTGCAGGTCGAATCTTGTTACAACAGATTCCATTGCATTGAAAATCTCACTCCAAGTTCCAAATGAAAATATTTCCAAGTTCCAGCCGATGGCAATAGTAAAAGCACTTTTTAAAAGCACCAACAGAATCTTAGTACAGCGATATAAACTGATCACCTCTTCAAAGTTAATTGTAATGAGATTTGACCTATATTCCATAAACTCAATGTTCACTGAAGTGGCATTATCATTAACCCTCAAACTCAAATAAGTTTTCCTCACATTCTGGCACATTAAATGATGGTTTTGTTTATTACTTACATTTGTTACGGCATGGTGCTCTGTGTCTGTAGTTTCTGAGCAAGTTCAGGGTTCTCCACTTCACTGGTCAGGGATGTCTTCTTGGTGTGCTTGCAGTCTCATTGTGTCCTCATTCAAACTACATTTCAGTGTTATGTTGAAGCCTGCTGTGTGCTGAGGATCTTTCAGCCCAATCTTACGTCTATATTCTGCTTTTTCTGCTAGGTGGAGATGTAACAAGCCAAGTGACCAGTGCCTGGATTTGGAGCTGTGTAATCAGACCTGTAATTCACACGTGTGCCTGAAGATCTTAGGGACATCGTTCATAGAAGAGCCTTATGGGGGGGGCAAGGGATGCAGAAAGCAGCGTTACTTGTATACTAGTGAACCTGCTGCAGAGTAACAACAGCTTTAGTAACAAGGGATTTTCAAACAGATTGCAATATTCATAAAGTACTTAAACACTTATTTTGTAAAACATATTTAAGTGAAAGTGAATGATATTGGCAGTCATTAATGAATCGATAGAAACAGATGCCAAGCATTGTATGAATATGGTAGTTCCAGAACAAAATGCATTCCCTTTTGATGACATCAGGACTTCCCTGAGTGCCATCGGTAGTTGTTGCAATCTGGAGACATGGAATCTGGTGACCGCACAGCCAATACAGTTGATAAAATGTAATATAAAAAAGTAAAATATTCAAAAATGAGGCAAAACTATATGGTCCGAAACTGGGGTCTGCGGTTGGCTGATTTATCAGATTCACATTCTCGACTCACTGCATCACAAGCTAAAGCTGCCCGAGCAGCACACATCGCATCGTTCACAGCTTGCCTTTGTGACACGGGACTAATGGACTGCCATGATTTTCACATTTGATTCAAATGATTAAATTCTTTAATTTCATTACCGCATATTTACAATCTTTAATGGTCCTTCGGTTTGAACAGTAGTTGAGAAACACCTGAACATTTATAATTACAATATACAACTACAGCTTAGTCCAAATTGGCATAATGCAGATGCAATATGACATTTTTTTTCAAAATATTGAGCAGAGTGGAGTAATATATATTTCAGATGTTCAGTTGTACTTTTTTTTTTCTTTTACAATAGTGATCCTCCAAGCTGTCATTAGTTTAGGCTTATAAAAATAAAATATGAATGTTTTACATAAGCCTACCTGAGTAAATAATTATATTAATCAAGAAATTGGGAGCTCCTGTTGAAACAAAAACCAACAGACACTGTGGCCCCCCAGGACTGGAGTCTGGCACCCATTCCCTGGGGAAATTCCAAGGAAGCCCCATCCAATGACAGGCTCAAGCTGCTAGCAGATTTGGTTTCTAAATCCAGAACTAAAGAGACAAATGATTACAGGTGAATCCTAACCTTAAAAACAAAACAATATTGCAGTATGTCATTCCACCATCTTCTCTCAATTGGCTCAACACAACAACAAAATAAACCACAAGATACTTTTGACTGGCAAATTTAAAATGTAACATTACCGTAAAAAGAAATCTGGCTTGTTTGATATCAAATGTAAGGTCATGCCTTAAGGGACTTGAAAATGTAAATCAAAGAACACTAAAACGACAATATAGAATAAGAAGGAAAGTCTGCGTAACATTTGTACCATTGTCTTATTCCTCGAAGCCATCACACCTCCAATAGACATTCTGCAGAAAGTAAGGGAGAGGAATGGCAAGGGCTTCGTCGATTGAAATCTCTTTGTCTGAAACATCAAAGCAGAAAGTAAAAACTACCAATTTGGAGCGAAACAACCTGGGATCGAAAACTTAGGAGTGGATGCATCCAAGGAAACAAGTCTCTGGAGCATCACCAGACGAATCGAGCAAGAACTTCTGAACACTAAGAACATTCTGGAAATCTGACCAACAATACTCAAATTGACAGAGCCTGCAGCGTTCCCTGCTATCGAACCAATGAATGTCCGTTTCAACTTTTTCTTTCAACATCCTTTATCATTCACAGTATTTTGTCCTTCCTCTTAGTTAATTTTACTGCAGTTAGGGCTAGAACTGCAAATTGAAGTATCTGTATTTTGTGAACAGTCTAAGACAGCATGGGTAAAGGTGTCTGCTGAGAAATTAATAAATGAATCATATAAAATGTGTTGTTTTGTTTGTGTTTCATTCAGAATTAAAGGAATGGCAGGTGAACAATTATGAGAGGGGGTATTTGTATGTGTTTATGTTCTTGATTCTTTATGTACAATAAAATGTATAACCCAGATCACCCCCCCCCCCCCAAAAAAAAGCTGTGCTGATGCTGCCCTCTAGTGGAAATTAATAGTGTTACAATCTCTAGTGTTGGAATAAGAAAGGAATGTACTTTTGTATTTCTTTGGGTGTTTAGATCTTATTGTATTTCTCTTATGCCATCTGTTCCCTAGACCTTGTGTAATTTTTCATGACTGTAATTATTATAGAATAACCTTTGATGCCTTTGTCCATTCATCATTTGATCACCAAATACTAGTAATAGAAAAGTCCTAAAAGGACAAACTCGTGGCTCTTTTGTCATCCCACCGTAAAATCCCAAGAAACAGAACCGGAAATGGGACTGTATTGTATGCTACACTGTCTCCCAAAGTTTAGAGGTCCGAGTTGGTTCGGATGTTTTAAAAACTGCTACACATGACAAAAGCATGCATCAGTATTTATAGCTCGCCTCTGTCATGGAGGATGCAGTCAAAACAGCTATATATGAAATCACAAAGCTTTACTGTTTTTCAGCTCAAAATGGCCCAAAGTGCTGTACAGTATATGAAAGTAGCTAAGCACAATCACACATCATCTGAGATCACAACACAGTTCTCTATACAGCTACATTTAAACAAATAAAACAAGATAATATAGTTAAGCTTCACATTTAAAGCATTGTTTTTTTGGAATTCATTGTATGTCTATTAATGAATGTTATTGTAATTCTGCCCTGAATTAATGAAGAGGTGCCCTGTGTCCAGTCTGCTGAGGAGGTGACTGAGCTGTATCCTGTGTATTTCAAACAGGAGCGACCAGACCTGGAATCTGCCCTCAGTGAAGAGCAGGTGAGGGGTCAGGTTTAACCTTGCAGGGGTAACTAAGCTGTTTGTGAATAATGTAGAATCAGACTCTTAATATTTGCCTTAAAACTGGCTTTACATTCAGAAAATGAAAGTGTGCAAATCATTGAAGTGCATAGTACTACATGCTATTAAAAATATACTAGATCTGCTATCAAAGGCTATAGGTTACAAATGTTACAAGGTGGAGTTTTGAGGTGAGAGAATCACTCATTAAAACAGCTGCATCACAGCTCCTGTCCAGTCAGATTTTGTTTTTTAATAAACTTTTTATAAAGTTGTTATATTATGTTATAGCACAATGCTTTTGACCCACACAGAAAAACACATTTAGAATTTTCCAAAAAGCATTTTACGTTATTTTATATTCACTGCAGTGTTTTCCATTTGTCATCCAATCACCATTTGGGATGTCCTCCTCTGCTGCCTAGCAGGTGCTCTGTTCCAAGTGATTGTTATTTTTTGTTGCTAACTGATGAAAATATTTTATAAAGGAAAACCAAAACTTTCTCTGCACTTCAGAGGACATCAATATTCAGGGGCAACGAGGCAGTTCTAGGAGACTAAATTCAACCCAGATCCAGCTGTTGAAAGAGACTGCACTGGAAAAATAAAACAACAAAGAAACACACAGAGCCTGTGGTGCGCTGATGGCAATTTAATTCCCCATGTAATACATTCCAAATCACACAGATTCTCTAGTGAACACAATCTATACCTTATTAAAACAGTAAGAGGTTTGCATCTTGTCTGTTGATTGGTCCAAGAGCTGAGGATTACTGCATCCTAAATATGTCAACTTCTTCGTTTTCTTCTCATCTTAAGATGTAAAAGTATAATTATATTCTTCATTCTAGGAGCTAAAAACACCACAGGGGAGAACTGGACAGGACTTGGCCAGTGGTGAACATTTCCTATTGACCGCATCATTCCAATTATGTGCTTTCTTTTGATTTTTTTTCATAGTGGTATTTTTATTATTTGGAATTGCCAATTATTTGATTCAATTTTATTCCAATTTCCCTTTTACCAAACACTTTTAATGGATTGGTTTATTCAATTGCCGTGCCTCAGTGGAGCTGCAGACAATACTCCTGTTTTCTCTCTGTTCCAGGGGCTGTGGAGGCCAGTGATCGCTGTGAGGAGGACTGGGACTGCAGTCGGAGGCTGGATACAGAGCTGACTGCTACCGGAGGCAATGGGAAGATCAATGAGCAGCATAAGAGTGAACAGAGTCAGGAAGAGCTCAACGGATCGCAGCCTGTCCACATGGCAGAGCCAGGACTGGAGTGTGTAACACAGAGACGCAATCCAGCAAGACCTGAGCATGGAAGAGGGGTGCTCAACAACGTGTCTCCCGGGAATAAAGAACATGTCAATGGAATTCTATCTGTCGTTAAACAGGAACAAACAGAATTAGTGCTGAATGAACAGGACACCTTTGTTTCAAAACCGCACGCTGGTCTTCAGCTGAAACCCCATAAATCACATGGACCTTCTATAGGACCTGATACACAAGATACCCTTTTGAAATGTGTCACTTATTAGACAGAGAATGAACTCCGGCCTATTATAGATGAGAACACAGGGACTGAGCCAGATCTCTCCCAGCTGGAACAATACAGAGAGGACACAGGGAGCTGAGGACAACAGCCACAACAAAGGATTCCCCTTCAGGAGGAAGTGAGGCCGTGCTTACTATCATTACAACCCCAAAACAAGACCTCCAGCCCTTACAGCCCACTGGCAGTGAACAAAAACACTGCAGAGTTCAGTGGAAACCCAGAGGACTGTAATTACTGTGCACAGTGTGGAAAGAACTTCAGAAGAGCTTCCACTTCAAACACACCAGTGCAACCACACCCAAGAGAGGCCTTATAGCTGTGAGCAGTGTGGAAAGGGTTTCCTCACAGGAGGACACCTCAAAGTGCATTACCAGATTCACACCCAAGAGAGACCGTTTAATTGTAGCCATTGTGGGAAGAGTTGTGCTACCTCATCGAAGCTTAAAAGACACCTGCGCATCCACACAGACGATAAGCCGCACAGTTGTCCTCAGTGTGGGAAGTGTTTCAGACAGTCTTGGAATTTTAAGTCACAAAAATAACACACAGCTGTGACCGGTGTGGGAAGGGTTTCATGACACCAAGTCCACTGAAAGTACATTCCCGAATCCACACAGGACTGAGACTATAGTGGAGTTGTCAGTGTGGGAGGAGCTACATTGCTCGTCCACACGTGAGAAGCCATAGAGCTGCGGTCAGTGTGCGAAAACATTCTGGCACACCAGAGAACTCACACAGGAAAAGACCGCAGCTGTGAGCGGGTGTGTTCTGGGGGGTTGCAGTATCTATTTCTATCATGATACAAAAATAAATAAATAAAGCATAATATCAAGTAAAGGCCATATTAGTGTGGGTGGAGTTTTATTGCGTCAGGACAGCTGAAAGCAAATGACCAAATTCGGAGACACCACATAACTGTAGTCAGTGTGGGAAGAGAATGTGCGGATCCACGCAGGAGAGAGACTGTACAGCTGTGCACAGTGAGGAGTTTGACAGTCCTTTTAACAGGGAATTCACAGTGAAAAAACCTCACAGCTGTCAGTGTGGGCAGGGTGTCCTAACACCACAAAAACTGGTCATTACTTAATGCAGAAGAGACCATATACTCATTAATTAATCTGATTGAGAGGAACACGTTCCATTTCACAAGTTACTTAAAGGAACTGTACTCACTCTATATACAGCTCAGATCATTTGGGGGTTTTGGCCCAGGAGCATATTTCAGGTTTAAACTGGTAGTCTGAAACATTCTTGGGTCATATGTGATAAAATATTTATAATACCTGTAATAGAGTATGACTACTAAGCCTCCAACTAAGGTCAATTTCTCCTTCGTTCTCAAATAATTAAAAGTCTTTGCATTTGCATTCTATATAAAAATATTCCTAAGTCACATTTTATGAGTTTTGAAAAGGCAGATCTGAATAACAGGAAGAGCACTATCTTGGGAGGATTAAGTTTGTTGTTATGCTACCAAACAGGATCATTCATTAACAGCATGAATATCATAGTTTCCTTTTACTGAAGTCCCAGACATATTGTGGCTTTGGAGAATATTTTGAGCAGTATAATCTAATATGGGACACATTGAGACAAATCAATCTACCAATTTATGAATTTTACCAATCTACGAATATACAGCATTGAAAGTTGGGTATCCTTCTATTGCATTCTGTCACTGATGTTAAAAACTGATGCTGGTCTCCAGTAAAAAGACATTACCTTTGAAGGTGGGATACAAATATTCCCCCTGAAACCCTAAAGACCCCAGGAGGAGCAGTCGGTCACCAGTCAATCATTTTCAGGTTACAACTCTGCTGTATACTCTGTATTAATCTATTCTGTTAATCTCGTCATCTCAGTTGGCAAAGAGCAGAAACCCTGAGAAGGTCGTGTCATCATCCTCATCTGCGAACAGCCCGTTGAAGAACTCTCCTCCCACCACCTGCAGCCACACCCTGTCTCCTGCATCTAAGTGCAGAACAGTGCCCCCTGCGGCCTGGTCTTCACTGTTCTGATATTTGTCCATGGTGTGAATGATCCGCTCCCCATTTCTCATCAGGGCCACCTTCACGTTCTTGGAGTAGACTGTGATGTGGTAGGTGAAGTAATACGCTCCTGTAAATGCACATGTGAACCTGCCTGTCAGAGGGTCATAGTGGCTCTGCTGGTTGTAGATGATTTTGTCGAAGCGAATGGGTGTGTTGATGGGGGGCAGCTTGGTGGCCTCTGTCAATCCCACAGAGAAGGCACTCCTTGGAATCTCCGGCATGTTGCCTTTTTCACCCTTCTCTCCCGCATCTCCCTTCTGCCCTGTCTCACCTCTGTATCCGATGCTGCCCTTCGTACCTGGTGGGCCAATCTGACCCATTGGGCCAGTTAGCCCCGTGGGTCCCCTGGGGCCAGAAAAGCCTCTTTCTCCTTGAGGACCTAACAGGCCCTGTTGCCCCTTGAGCCCCTGTGGCCCCACGTCGCCCTTGTGTCCCTGCGGCCCAGGCAGCCCCAACTCGCCTTTCTGTCCTTTCGCTCCAGGAGGCCCTGCAATGCCCTGAGGCCCCATTTTCCCAGGAAAGCCCCTGTCGCCTGTCTCCCCTCGTCTGCCCTTCACGCCAGCAGTGCCTGCAGTGCCTAGGGATAGCAAAAGCACAATCTCAATCCTTACCTATCACCCAGCTAGGGGATGACAATCCAATAATTGAGTAATTAGGAAAAGTATGAAGTGGTACTAGTTGTTTAATTAGCTTTAATGATGAGTCATATAAAAAATGACAAAAGCAAGAGGAGTTCTTGATGAGTTTCTCACCTGATTCTCCTTTATCTCCCTTTGGCCCGTCCTTTCCTGCTGCGCCACAGGTCCCCAACTCACCTGTCAAAGGCAAAGACCAAAAACTTGGAAACATGCAGCGCTATACATTTCTCTTTTTCAAGTTATTCATTAATACTTGTCAAATTCATTAAAAGCTACAAATGCAACATAATTACTGAAGCAGGAGGGGCTCAACATTCGAGAATTCAAATCATGTCATCCAACTTGTGGTTGTGCAGGAATGTGGCGATTACACAGTAACAGAATATCTAGAGGATAGCTAAACCATTTACGTCATTTGGAATATTTGCCATAAGCTTTGAAATTTGATTGTTTTGTATTGTTTGTACACTTTTACATTCTCTATGTTCTAAACTGTTTCTTCATAATGGATAATACATTGTTTGTTCAGCTTGTGCTGTTCGCTCTCACTCTTTTCAATTATGTAATCTTTACAAGGTTAAAAAAAAAGACAGTTGAGCATTAAAAGCTTAAATGCTCACTATCTGTATGTCCAGCTCTCAACAGAACCCTGCTACTACCTTGATCTCCCTTGTCACCCTTAGAACCATCCCGCCCATCTCTGCCTGGGACCCCGTTGTGTCCAGGCTCTCCAGGAATCCCAGGGTAGCCAGATGGACAGCTGTCCCTTCTGTGCAAATCCTCTGCTTTGGCCAGAGCCGCCAGCAGGACAAGGGAAACGGTCACTCTGTATATTGGCATTAACTCCATGCTCTAGAAAAAAGACAAATGCTAACCTATAGCAGCAGCGGTTTGTGTGCATAGAAAAATATTAAATATAATCTGAAAACATATTCTAATTCTAATCTCATTTTAACTTACTCATTTTCAGGCACGTGCACAGGTAAGGCTCAACCTGTGCAGAGCACATTCCCTTTTTCCATAAGCCTTCCAAAGTGCCCTTTTTCCCGAGCACCTGCTCTCCGGACCACATTTCGGCAGCTTCCACTCACCCGCCTCCCCGGACCGCACTTCGGCCACTTACCACCCACCTCCCCCCCGACCACAAAAATGTCTGTGCACAGCACTGCTCATGTTCAATTAGAGAATTATAAAGGTACTTAATTTTTCAGATATACTCCAAAAATAAAAATAGGAAAAACAAAACAAAAAATTTCACAGGAATAATTGTGATGACCAACACATGGATCTATAGAGTAATTAGCTGCACAATAACAATACCGGATAGATTTTTTACAATAGCATTTTTTTAAGGCAAAATATAATACAAACCATAGTAGATCTTCACGCAGCTAAGAAGAATGTCAACATGGAGGTCTTACACACAATGGCATCTGCACTTCGGTTGCAATGTTTTAAAGGGTCTAGTGTACATTTACTTGTGCAATCCATGCAAGCAAATGGTCAAACCTATCCTGAAGGTGTGGCTTGTTAGGAAAGTCCAATGTCTATAACACAGAGTGGAGTGAAACAACATCCTCTGATTTCCATAATCAATTCATCTGCTCTAGATTAGAGCAACGGAATGTCACTACAAAACCTTGTCACAATATTTTATATCCCACTTTTACAGGCGCACAACAGATTTTGGGTGAGGCTCTGTAACTTGCAGGGTGAAGTTCCTTTAACACGAGCACAAAAACCTGGGGTAGACTTTCTGTTCATGAAATCTGGTAGAAAGTACTCACCTCAGAAGGTGTGGTCAGTCAACACTGACCCAGATAGAGCGGGACACACTGTATACTTCTCTCAGTGACTGTAAATCTAACAGTCCTTGAATCTAGTGTAAGAGTCTCCATTCTGCAGGACACCGTGACCAAACATAGGGAGGATCTATCTGGGTACAGGATGCTAGTGTGGAAGGGGCTTAAGATTCATCAGACTGATTTAATGCATCTGAACATTTCGTTTTACAAATCATCAATAATACTTTTCTTTGTTTGGGTTCAATACACAAGTCTGCATCTTTGTCTAAATAGTATGAATGCAGTATGTTTCAACACAGTTTCACAGTCCTGTCATCCTGCAACATACTCATACTAAAAGCTTTATGCTTTTATTTGTATTACTATTTATGGGGGAAAGCACTTCCAGGCCTTCAAGGCTGAGCTCCTGCAGGGTTTATAAGTGCCTCTCAATCATCCACTGCTTGACACCTGTAAATAACAGGCAATTTTGACTTGCTGACTTACACCATCAAGGAATCCAATTCCCTTCCCCTACTGTTGTGTATTTAAGTTTTTATATTTGAAATAAATTACAATATGGGGAAAATTTATACCAAATTCATTGGCTCAACAACAATTGTAGAATCAAAAAGGCACAACGCATTGACCCTCTTTCAGTAGAATTAAACTAAAACATATTAACTTAAGATACATTAAGGGTAATTAAATGGGGAAGTGATGAACTTCTGATGTCACTATTTCTGGAATGATCTACACAATTAATAAAGTATACACAATGTGATCAATACATGTATATCTGCATTACTGATTAGCCTGATTAGCTGTATTTCAATACTACCTATGGCAAGTACAATAATGAGGGAACATGCAGAAATGACAAGAGCTTTATATATTACAAAACATGTAAATATGGTTCTGCCCCAAAACATATTGCAAAATATAGTACTGTATTCAAAATACGTCTGAATTATTGTTGAAACAAAGTATATTTTATATACATGTAATATCACTGAAAATATATATAGGTTTACATTTTTTAAATGTATTTTCAGTATTAAAACATTTTGAATTGGAAGAATTGGTGTGTATTTAGCAGTGTATTTAATAACCATTTACAGATTTAATAATACAATTATTGGTATCATACATGTATGAGGTAGCTGCATTGGAACTATACAGCTAGCCTCCCCTTATGTGCTATTAACACTGTGGCACTTGAGTAAAGCATTTCAGTAAATGGCTTTATTTGTGTGCATTAACATGTTCCACACTTACCTGATTGTGTGTGGGTGTGTGGGGGCTATCAATGGGGAGGGGGGTAAGTCTCCACACAGGCCTTGTTGTTGATTATCTGTCTGCAAGGCTGAGTAGCCTGAGGCCATAATGGCTTAAAATACATATAGAAGTAATACTTTAGAACTATAAAATATACATATATTTATACAGTGTTTGTTTCTATGAAATACACAATATTGCTTATAATTTGTACTTGGAGAAATACATTTTTAAAGTGTAATACATATTGTATCATAGTGTAAACGTGCAAATTTTACATTTGAAAATATATTTGATTTTCATAAGAGCAGACCAAATGAAAAGAAGCATACTTCTCACATTTTGTGGGTCACATCATTTTAATATGAGTTTGGTGTTTTTTATACAGGGCCTATATTTATACTTTGTGGTATATGTTCATACTGCAGAATGACAGCATTTGAAGTATAGTGGAAATTAATAGAAAAGCATGGACCGTACAGATGTATAAAGCAGGCATCAGCTTGTAACTTGTAATCCTTCACATAATTCAAGCTTCAAGAGGCAAAATGGTAAATGTTTAAGCAAAATAAAAGTAACATTTTAGCAGATCTTTGGAATGGCACTGTTAATCTTTCAGTAGTTGTGGAGGTAATACATCAACAAAGTTTAAGCCACTTGTCTCCACTTCATTCCAGAAAATGTAACTTAAAAAAATAATAATAATTAAAAATGTCACAGCTTTCAGACACAACAAATGATAAAAAAAACAAAACAACAGGTGCCTGTCAGTGCTGCAACAATACACAGCTATTGGATGTCGTGTCTTTTAAAAGATTATATGTATTCAACTATTAAAGCAAAAGCTTTTATTTTTATTGAAGTCCACAGAGACGTTTTGAATCATCCCATAAGTTCAGCAAGCACGTCCACCCGCTCAGGGAAATCATTGTGCTCAAACTCAGGCCAGTCCACTGAAAGGACAGTTAAAGGCTCTCTCCATGAGAATCATTTCTTCATATGTCCGTTTATCACACGCATTATATACATACACACACACACATATAAATATATGATTTAATCTTCCCACCTTCTATGTGGTCGTCAAAATTAGTGTGTGTGAGAGATTCACAGAAAAAGAAATTGCAGTTTTAGGTAAAAAAGAAAGATATATCTTCTTTCACTTTAATACCAGCACTAAAATTTCTCTTCTCTAATATAATGTCCCTAAAAGCAAGATATACTTCAGAAATATTGCACACACCATTAAAACTCATGGACACTCAGAAATTGGACATCAAATATTACAAAAGGATCCAGCCTTATAGAAAATGCAAGTATTTCTAAACTTTGCTCAATACATATATATTTCCATATAGAGTACACATTTGTCAGTATTCCTGTGAAGTATAAGGTAGGAATATGCTCAAAAAAAGCAGAACTGAAATATCTACAAGTGTCCTCCACTCCTTGCCGCCAGATGAAATGGCTCTTACTCCACACATTCCCTCACTTCTTGAACGGGGCCAGACGGGAGAAGCTGTGCCAGAACGGGGACGGCTTCCTCTTGGGCTCGGCCAGGGAGAAGACCTGCTGCTGGGGGACACTGGTGGGCACCGTCACGTGGCGCTGATGCATTGGGTGCAGGGCCTGGTGTGGTGGGGGCACAGGGCATCCACTGTAGCTCAAACCTGCAACATTAGAAAGACTAACTTGTATCTGCATGTCTGTGAGAACACATAAAAGAAACCAACACAGATACATATATAAGGAACAAATTGTAATTTTCTTCTTGATGACTGTGCAGATGAAGGGCACAGAATGTTTTCTCAAAGTTATTTCCTTTATATTTTGTGCTGATAAGATCACATCCTATCTTTCTTTTAAAGCTGTCAGCAGTTGGATATTAAAATAACTAGAAAACACTCTTACTCTTCAACTTTCCTTGTCTTGATTTTTTTGCATTTAGCATTGCTTGTTTCTTCTGGTTTTCACTGATTTCCATTCCTACAAAAAAGAAAAAAAGAAAAATACATTGCAGGTTAATGTTAGAGTAAAGGAAAATTAAACAGTTGAACCTTCAGCCTTGCACTTTGCTACAATGTTAGGCATCACATAGGATACGATTAGCATATGTTTGTCATGTTTTTGTATAAAATCATGGATGATCATCAAATATTATAGATTTATAAATATAATATCTCACTGACCCATCTCCTCGTCTTCCTGCACCCTTTTCCTCTCGTTTGCAAAGGCTAGCAGCCATCTCTGCTTGTCTTCCAGCTTCTTCGCAGAGAACATATAAACTTCATCAGAGGGTTTGTCTCGGAGCTTGAACGCATTTTTCACGGTGATGTTAAAGTCCCTGTCCTTGCCGTCTTCCGTGTCAATCAGCTCTGTGTGGTCCATGTCTATGCGGCCTTTGTAGTACAGCATGTCTCTCCGCAGAAGATCCTTCTTACAGAATATGAGCTGGTGGTCGAACAAGAAGAAGGCCCTCTGCCGAGTCTTGCCTTGCCGGGTGATTTTCGTCAGCTCTCCGGAATGGATGAGCTCGGAGCTCCGACACAAAACATCCTCCCCCTTTAACAAATAAGACAGAATCACTGTTTAGGGGATTGTATTTATTTACCCACCCACCATTCTCTTGCTGCTCAATGCGCTGGAATCAGACACCGGAGACAGCGGTGACTCACCTCCCAGGTCAAAATGCAGACCTGCCAGTGCGCAATCTTGTCAATGCTCTCCAGCCTCCTCTTCCTCTCATTGATAAGGCAAGCGACGTTCTTCATTGCTTCATACGCAGCGGTTATATTCTGATAGTCACTAGGGAATAAATTGTGTAAAATATATTCAATATATGTAGTTGCATTCACACCATTCAATAAAAAAATTTGAATTCACCTATATTTATCTTGTTGCTTGCAGAGCTTTATAAACAGTAATTTAATCGAATGAAAACTGTAATAAATTCTAGTTGATTAAACTGAATTTCAGATGGGGGGGGGAAAGCCTTTGACTGTCATTATCTCTATAAATCCACACATAAAAATGGATTGCATGATGCCTGTTCTTTAATATGTGCAATCAAATTCGGTATTCTGTGTCTGCTGTTTGCTGCTTTGCTCGGGAGGACTACACAGGTCTCCATCTCACCTGTGCTCCACCGTGGTGTACTTCAGCAGCTCTGCCAGCTGGAGGGGGTACTTGCATATCTTCTGCACCGGGGTGAGCAGGAAGCCGTCGATGGCAATGTCAATCATCTGCTGCAACAGACGGCAAGCCTCGAAGAAGTGCCGGTATTTGCTGTGCTTCATCAGGTGGGAGAGCTCCGTGCAGGCACTGGGGTGATTGTTACAGTACTCCGAATAGATTGAGAAGCCTTCTTGCTGTGAGGAAGAATAATTCAATCAGCGTTTCACATTCAAGACCTTCAAAACTATCCTGAGACCAACTCAAAAGGAAACTACATTTTCTTATTTGAAAACGGATAGTTGGTTTAATTTGTTGAGGAAAGTCAGTCCTCGAATGTTTCAAAGGCACAGCATGTCTGTGAGAAACGAAACCCCTGTGTGTTCCCTCTAGCCCATCTGCAAGATCTTTCCACTCTTTGTTTTGTAGTAATATTACGCTATTTCCGACTAAGCATCAGTGAGAAGTTAATTCATCTTTGTGGTGACATTTTGGTTGACTGTGCTGAAATGAACTGTGTGACTTACTTCTCTACATGTTCTGTAACTCAATTCTCGGGCTGACTGTTTATTTATTTTCCCTTACGAACCTATCGGGCCCCTCTGAACTCACGTGCAGAAGGAAGCAGGAGCCGATTTCACTCCGATGAGGCTCCTCCTTGTTGTACTGCTTCTCCAAGTCCTTTAAGAACTTCCTTTGGAATCTGTAGATATCTTCAATATTGCCAAATATTGTCCTCAGCTGAATATCATTAAACATGCCTGTGTGCTTCCGACACTGCCTGATATAGCCCTGAATAAACAATAGAACAATTAACTTTACAAACTGAATGAATGGAAATGTTTTGCTAAAATAAATGAACATAAAAAAAATTACTCTAACGTTTTACAAATTACGTTTAATAAATGTGGAGGCCACTGTAAAAGGTGATAAACATACTCTGGGCATGTATCGTATTATGTTTTTATTGAACTGTCTACATTCCTGTGGACACAGACCTCACAGATGTCCTTCAGGTGCTTGATGTAGACCCGCTCTGTGTTCATGATCTCCTTGATGACGTTGGTCCTCATCTGGTCTTTGTGTTCCGAGCTCTTGTGCCGCGGCTCTTTGCAGGAGGGGTCCGTGTCATCCAGTGTGCTCTCTGCGCTCTCGGCCACGCAGTCCTCCTGGTTCACCCGCAGCTTTGAGAGCAACACACAGTCGCATTAGGGCACCGATTCCACCCTCAGCATTACACAATCAAGTGTATGTTTTCTGTATTGTCATGTCTTACTTCAGAATACACTTACATTCAGAACTGCATAAACTACACAACAAAATATAAGTATGTCTGCTGTACAAAATTTTGGATCTTAATTGGCTAAGAACAATGGATTACTTCAGTGTGATTAAATTGCACTTTGAAAGTTTTCCCTTAATTTAAGAAACAAGGAATGATGCTTTACATTTTCTATTAAGTTTCATAAGCCAACTTGTGGACATTTAACACACAGCATAAATGTATGTTATCCTGGCACATGGCAGAGAAACTATCCTTTCATTATTACCCTTATTTTTGCCAGAAGATGGGTGGAATGCAACTTTAAAGACTGCACTGCATAAACACAACAGACCACAATAATTCATTTATACCCATAATACAGAAGGGACTCAGAGTATGAACCTTTGTCACTTACCCTGACAAAGCTTGAAGGGAACCACGCTTGTTTGTCCTCAATCCTGCCCCACCACCACTCTTTGTTATTTGCATCAAGGACATGAATGACATCTCCTGCTTTGAAAGCCAGCTCCTGCTCGCCCATGGAAACATGATCCCACAGTGCCTCTGCATAGACAACAGTGCCATCCGCGATGAGCTGGGACAGAGCGCACAGAGGAGACACAAATCATTAGCAATTGTTGAAAGCATGCCTAGTCAAAAAAATATATGATATCAGAGTAAACAATGGAATTAAATCCTGAAAAGTCCCTCTCGGGAATAAAATGGCTGAATGGCAGTTACTTCGTTAACAGCGAGCTGCTCTCCCCCAGGCTGCAGGTATCGAGGACTCCCCTCGGCCATCTCGTCGAAGCTGTAGTCCTCTTCGCTGCCATTGTCGTCCACAAGGGCTCCAGTATTGACAGCTCCATCTGCAGAGGATAAACAAACGAGCACAGACATTAAATCTCATGTTCAATCTTTCAACTGGCTCCTGTAAATAGTCTGGCGACCACGGACCATTTTCATACATTTAAATAAGGTCAACTAAAGCATCTGACTTGTATCTAATGTTCATGTCCAAAGAACTTAAGTGCCCAAATTAGAAAATGACATAAGAAAGGCCTCAGTCAGTCACAGCAGAGTGAGATGTATTGCTGGTCTAAACCATGGTATCCAGTGACAATTCAGCACTGGCCAGCAAGCTGTGGAGGCCAGCAGGGTGCTTTATGTTTAAGAAGGGTTATTCAATTTTTTGCCATTTGCGTAATGCAGAGCATCAATGCACCTGCAGTCTCCGAGGAAGACAAGATGCCAGCAGGTTCCTGGCACTGGCTCCGAGTCAGGGAGTTCCAAGAACTGTTTTTTTCAATAATATGTACCATGTGACTGGCCCTGACCAGTACATTTTCAACCAGGAGAGGCATTTATGCCCAAATTAAGTAGGAAATGCACTGTAAACAGTTTTAGAGATTTAATAAGGAAACACACACACAAAGAGATAAAGCAATGAATTTCTCTGAACTCTGCTTGATCAGAACTGACAACACTGGCCAAACATTTTTGTATCCAGACAAAGGTCACAGATTACTGGTTTCCACATGTATTTTTGGTTGTGTACCACAGTATAATAGAACCCCATGAATAATGCTTGCAATGTATGTGTGCATGCCATTTGTCTTGCCCACTTTGTATTAATAGTCAACTTTTCTGTCTGTCTGGTTTGAACCACAGTGTTTCCTGTTTCAACTTTAGTTTGAAGACAGAAGCAACGCTTCCTTGTTCAATGAAAAATTATAATTATTTATATGTTTTCCTATAAGCTAAATGTAACTTTGTTGCTGGGTAGAACTGAGTGATGTATGATGTCATATTGACTATATTACCCCATGCAAGATCTGAACTCATTGAGACATTCTGCGAGAGCAACTCCCCTGCATGCTTGAATTAAAGGATCAATCTTTACACTGACATCTTGTCATGAATTCCTTAATTGTCTCTTCACACATCATATATATATATATATATATATATATATATATATATATATATATATATATATATAAAGCATTTCCCTGTATTTTGTAATAATACTATTTTTTTTCTTGAGGATTTTAAATAAATGTTAAGCATAAAATGGACACGTATGTTCAAATATAATAGTAAGGAAAATCACTTTTATCTCACGGTGAGAGCAAGCAACTTGACCTTAAACTTAAATTTAACCTCCTTAACCTCATTCAGAAGATATCTATATCCTTCATGTCATGCCTTTATAGCCATGTTATTACACTTTATATATACACTTATACATGTTAGCAGTTCCTTACAGCCATTGTCAATGCACTAGTGAGTGAAGTGCCATTTCTCACCATGCCATTCAGTAGTGAAGAATGTGGAAAATAAAATGTCCCTCAATCCAACTATCATAACTCTACTACTCTAATATTACAGTTTGCAACATACCGACACCACCCAAAGAACAAGGAAAGTCAACCAGGCTCATTAAGGTTAGTTAATAAGGACTCAGTCTTCAGACACGCAGAAAAGGGTACAGTTCAAGACTGCCTAACATTCAGATTGCCATGCTATCATAAATGCACAGAAACTGCACTGAGGAGGGTATCAGCAAACTACACACTCTGAGGAATGTTCTAATGAAGTTTAGGAAATGAAACCATCATTGCAAACTAGAAGGCTAACCGTTTCCATTTCTGTCTGCATACCGAAGTCACACAAGAAAAGGTTATCTCTTGAAAATATGCTGGGGAGGTGTATTTTTAGACCTCTTCTCAAAAGCAGAAGTGCTAGGAGTGAAAAAACATGTTGCCTAGATAATGGTGGAGGTGTCTAAGTTTTGGGTCAACTGCAGTAAACCAAACTCTGCTATTATCATTAATATATTTCTTACCTTATCCAGGTCAACCTACAATTATTACATTAAATTTAAACACCAATTTATTACACCAATTTAAACAGCTGTATTTGTATTTTGTTCTGGAGCAATCTAGGTGCAGTGCCTTGCTCAAGGGTACAGCAGCAGTGTCCCCCACCTGGGACTGAACCCATAACCCTCCACTCAGGAGTCTAGAGCACTCACCACTACTCCACACTGCTGAACAATCAAAGCTTCACTAATGCAGCAAAGACAATATCACTACACCAATATTTCACCGTTTACATGTTTAACTAGAAAGAAAACAACAATTCGTTTTTTAAAAATAATTTAACACTGTACTGTCTGGGAACTAATAGAAATACACACACACACACACACACACACACACACACACACACACGTAAGGGTGGTGCACTTCACATTTCCATAATAATACAGAATATATAATACAATACACTAAATAAGAGATCAACAACAGATTTATTGAGAAATAATTCAAATAAATCCTCATTTGAAATTGAATAAGAACTGGATACTGTAAGACATGTTTGATATTAATTACATTTTAAAAGTAAATAATGTGATGAAAAATGAAGACAAATAAAGCACACTGTAGATGAAAACCAACAGAAGCTGACTGTTTACAACACCGTCATCTCTGACAGGAAAAAGAAAACACCTCACAGACCAGCACTCACCAATCTGCAGGCTTTCCAAACTCCAGAACCGTTTCATTTCCCTCCGTGCTACCATCACATATACTGTGTCTACACACTGTGTCTAGAGCAGATTGTCCCCAGAGCAGATGAGTGTTTTTGTTACGAGTACTAGCTCTGACCATGGCCTACTCCCAGAACAATAGGACATTGAATCTGAGAGCTGTGCACTGCATCAGCAGTCCCTGGCTGCTCTGTGCACGTCAGACAGGAGCTGCTCCCTCGCTGACAGTCTGCAGCTAACAATAGGGCGGCTGTAATGGCGCAGGCAATCGCAAAGGCATCATGGGGTCTGGTAGGGAGGGGAACTGAAAACAGCTGGAAACCTATCTTCTCTCACTTAGGTCAGACATAGATGTGCCCACAGTTGGTAAATATACGATGTACTTTTTACTACAAACTACCAATTATGATTAAAATATTTTTGTGGTAAACTGACTTCATACATTAAGTTGTATAGATAATATACATGGGAAAGTGTAGTAGCTGAAACCACACACATATGGATGTAAAAGTGAGAAAGACAAACTCATATCAACACTAGAAACAGATGAAGGCGCTGCTCAGACTTACTGCTGGACAGTCGCATCTGTCTCCGTCGGCCCAGCCGGTCCAGGCCAATGGGGGTGCTCTGGGACAGGACGCAGGGCCGGAAGCGGGCCGACACACCGCGGTATGGGGGCACTTGGTGTGATGGGATGGGGGGGCGCTGGGGCTGCAGATCAGAGACAGGATTGGTCAATGACACAGCCATGAATATGTCTCGGGAGCAGCAGGAATAGACCCCTTACACTAACATTGGAAAGCTTCATCAAGAGTTAAAAGAGTTGATCAAAGAGAGAAAGAGAAGTCAGATGCTGATTGCTTGAAAGGTTAGACAGATGGTTCAAAGAAACATGGCCTACCCACTGTGACAATGATGGGCTTTTTCACAGGACTTGTCAGAGTCTCTCAGTCGAAAATGTCCTGTGTTAAATTGTTCAAATCTTTGATAGAAAAGTGTCAAAGGCAGTTTCTTTTTTCAACCACCTTTTTAGAATTAACCTTCAAACCAAATAAGACCAAACATCTTCAAAATATAAGTAAAGATATTTAAAATGTCACTAAATCAGTAGTAAGTTTTAGATTTTCTAACACAATAATTTAACATTGTACATTTGACAGTGAATATTAAAAGCAGCTTTGATATTCATTGTCAAATGGCATTGGTAGTCACCCGATACGTCAGCAAGCACCGCGGAGCAATACACACAGCTCACTGCTGTACTGAAGCTTTAGAGGGAACAGAGTCAAATCTTAAGAAAATACAAAACAAAATCTCTGACTGCTGCATGAGTAATCCTTGTGCATTCATGCAGACTAACACTGACCGTTCCCTCTGACTGGAATGTGTGTCACTGCGGCACAGTCCCCCCCCCACCCCGAGACCCCCAGATGAGCAGACAGACGAGCTCTTCTTATGGGACTCTATATGGGCACTGCATAGGTGTTACTGTGGTGAGCAGTGACATTTGTAGTCAGCACTAATAAGCGTTACATTTTAAATCAAAGATTGTCACTCAGTAGGATGAATCAGTAGCAAGCAATTTCCTAAATCAGAGATTCTCAACCAGGGGTCCCTACCCCCCTCGGAGGCATATAAGACCTTCAAGACCTTTTTATTGTGAATCTTAAAAATCATGAATAATTTTCCTTTCTTCCGATGTATTTTTCATTAACCGTGCATTCAGCACAGAGCTGATTATGGTCACATTTTGGGTTTAAACTTCTGTAAAACCTTTGTGTGTGGGGGGGGTGTAAAAGGGTAAAACAGGGTTGAGAACCCCTGTCCTAAATCAATCTCTCTGAGAAAAAATTACATGACAAATAGACTAACAAATTTAACATAAAAAGAACAATTTCTCAAGCAGGATTTCATGAGATGAACTTCAATTTGAAGAATTCCAGCAAAGCCATGAGGGTTAGTAAGAGTAAGAAAGAGTACAGTTTAATAAGTCAGTTATTTCTAGCTTTTTAATTAAATCTTGCCAGATAAAACACCACAGGCCACGCCAATGGAAATTAATAATTAAAACCCCAAATACTGGATAGACAGTCACTGCAATTTACACACACATCTTCAAACCTTCTCACTCCCTAGCACAATGTAATCCTCAATTTTCTGAAGGTAAACACATGATTTAGGTGCAAATATAACATTCAAGTTCATAAAAAGAGAAATAAACATTTGTATTGAGTTCAGTTCTGTTAAGTGAAGAAGTGTTTGATTGGTTAGTGTGTTAGTAATGAGAGTTGATCACACTGTAGATGAAAGTGATTAGTTGTTAGCCAGTTAGGACAGACACCGAGTCTCGGCAGAGCTCGGCAAGTCAAAGAGCACCGAGACAGCCAGCGGGCTTCAGGAAGCCCAGCAGCCTTACTTGTTCATGGTGGAAGTCCATGGTCCCATCACTGGTGGGGGGGAACAGCTCAACCCCCCCAATGACCGAGATGGGCCTACGCTTCCTGCTCCAGGCGATCTGGGCCATGGTGGGCCGGCTCTCCGGCTCTGATTCGCTCGGCAAAGGAACATCATCTTCAGGGATGGAGCACGAGCGCTCAATCAGCTGGCTGTAATCGGACACGGGCCGAGGGCGGGGCCTGTCCCTCCCCCAGTACCGCGCTCTCTCGATCACTGATTGAACGTCAACCTTCTCGTCCTCTGCAGACTGAGAGCTCCTCCACTTCTCCTCAGCAGCACCCTTATTTGAATGTGAACAGGTGACATGAGCTTTTACAGGTCTGTGATTGTCGGGCCGCTTGGATTCAAGGATGATTTTCCTCTGTTCAAATATGCACGACTATATGACCTTTCTGTCTTCCACACTGTGCCCATAATCTCAGGTTCACTTGATATTGTTTCAAAGGCCAGAAAAATGATTGAATCTGCATCGAAACCTTACAGCTGAGACATATTTAAACCCCAGGATTGATTTTCATCAACATTGTACACCTCATGGAACCCTTCAGAATACAGAACTCTTCAAAACATGAATAGTGCTTTTCTAAGAAATGTTAAAGTCACTAGTTTCTTCATTAAAATACTTATTGTGTCTGTGGATGTAGATCTAATAATGTAACTGCTAAGAAATATATACTTCATTTAAGCAGAGGTAAAAGTAAACACAACAGCTGAAACCAAAGGCAAACCAGGCTTACCTCTTGCTCAGTGACTGGTAAAGGTTTTCCACATAAACACTGAAACAGCAAGCAGTAGACCAAGGCCATTTCAATCACCAATTAAATAAATTAATACATTAAATGAGAATTATAATAAATAATAATAAATAATAATAATAATAATAATAATAATAATAATAATAATAATGTATAAATAATTATAAACCTAAATAAACCACTTGCATTAAGAGCGAATAATTGAGTCT
This sequence comes from Amia ocellicauda, assembly GCF_036373705.1. Taxonomy (NCBI): domain Eukaryota; kingdom Metazoa; phylum Chordata; class Actinopteri; order Amiiformes; family Amiidae; genus Amia; species Amia ocellicauda. Next base: position 29,800,831 of record NC_089852.1, read on the forward strand.
GAGCTGCCCAGTTTGCCTTTGTCTGGGCACTGTACTTTAACCCAATGATGTTTGAACTCGAGGAAAAGTACACTCTGTACACAGATAACTGTGCTGGAGGGAGCTGCACCACTGCTTCTGTGAGAACATGTGCAATCACTAATCATAAAGATAAACTTATCGCTTACTTTGCAACTCCACCTACAGGAGTGAAGGAAGCTGGGCAGAAGATGCACGCAACAAACTCACAAACCATCTTGCCAATTCTGTGCCAATTAACCCAAAGCACACTCATGACAGAGTTTCTATAAAGCACTTTGCAATGATGTCTGTGTTTATATAAGAGGTAGATTTACCAGTTACCAGTTTTGGAACTAACCACATGTTTTCTAACTGCAGACATAGACGATGTCACTAGATGGCAGCAGAAAAACATACCAGACTCCTAGTACATGATTTGTGAGTCTACATTTTAGAGATACATATTGATTTGTAAATCTGACTTTTCAAACCTCCCCACCACACACAGGAGCACAGGTATAGTAACAGTCATAAGAGCGAGGTGACTTGGCAAAACTGACACTTTCCACAATATAAAGGATATATTAACAACTCCATATTTGTATTATATTCTACAGTGTGCAATATACTTGTCAATGGTATATTTTTACCTGAGCTATTTGTATATTCAATTCACACAATGTTCTTGGAACCTACATCATGAAATATCTACCATATACTACCACCAGGAAATGTGAATAAATGCTCAGATGGAATACATAATAATAAACCATCAGATTTATAACAGATTTAAATCGAAGTACCAGAAAAAGACTCCTTATGATACATCAGCATGTTCTTTATATAAAGTTACTGAGTTAAAGACAAGCATTATCTGCTGAAGAGTTTTTTTAATGAAGGATTATTGATATTAAAGCAGCTGTTCTCCACGGTGCAGCACTGTCCTGCTGTCTTGGGGTTGTGTGGACAGATGTGGCAGGGAGTTTGAAGCAGCTTTTGAAATTCACGTACAGAACTGTTATTGTCATGTGATAAGAATATTAACAATAGTGTTAATTTGTGGGCAAATGCTATATGAAGAAGAAATACTACTAATATCTTACCTCCTCTTTCCGGTCTTCTCCTCCAGAAGCCGTGTTCAGGCTCAGCTGAGACTGGCTACTAATCCCACTGTCCTCAGCTGCATCGTCATAGTAAACTGTGTGGACTGAGTCCTGGAAGCACACAGGGCTCTTCCCTGGTTTGTGAGCCGGTCCCTCTGCCCGCCCATCGCTGTCCATGGAGCTCAGAGACAATGTGCTGTGTCGGTTGGTACAGTGTAGGGTAGTATCGATCTTTGCATTCTCCATGCTGGGGCCTTGTGGTTGAGCAGGACTGGGTCCCTGTTCAGAGATGGGCTGCTGGGCATTGCAGAAAAACAGAGGGGAGCTCTTTGATTCACAGCTGTCGTCAGGATAGAAGACCTCATTGTTAGTGCTGCTGGGGCTCAGAGGGCTGGACGGGCTGGTCAGAGGGCTGGGGGGGCACAGGGAGTCTGGGCTGTGACAAGAGGGGTGGCTGCTGGGAAAAGCAGGCAGTCCGTGGGCAGGGGCAGGTTCTGAGGCTGGATGCCCGGGGGCAGCTGGTCCAGAGGCCACGGTCACCAAACTGCGGCTGGGAGAAAGGCAGCGGCGGCGCTCGCGCTCAGAGGAGCAGGAGGCACGGCGAGAGTAGTCATCATGCAGACGGCTTTGAGGCCGGGTGTTTCTGCTCTTCTCGGAGGCCGAGCTCTTTGAAGAACTGTCCTTCTGCCGAGCTGCTGGATCTGCCACGTTGCTCACCAGCTTCAGCACACGGTCGAAGTCTTTAGCTCTGACTGGGCTTCTCCAGCGTCTGGACATCCTCTCTGTGTTACCAGGGTGCTTATCCAATAGGTCCACAGAAGAGGTACTGAATGTCCTTTGAGATTTTTGATTGTCATTTGCAGCTTTGAGCTCAGGCAGGTTAGATGTGGATTTCCGTTTGAAAGAGCTTTTCTTGAGGAGGTTGAAGTTGTCAGTGCTTTTGCTCCGTCTGTAAACCACCTTGACACTCTCCTCTGGCTTCTCAGGTGGCTCACTGCCGCAAGGTTCCTGAGCGATGGGAGAAAGGGTCTGCAGGTTCTTTTGCTGGGTGTCCCCCCTCCTTGTGTCCAATAGGGGGATGCGGCCAGCCCCATAGGCCCTGCGGATGCTGCGAGAACGATGCGTATTCCTTAGGAAAGAGTCGTCTCCATCCTCTGCGTCTGAACCCTCTGTGGTCAGGCCCTGTCCCATGCCCCTGCAGTCCTCTACACTCTCCACTGTAACACCAACCCCATTGGGGACATGTTTGCCCTCTTCATTCACAGCCATTTCCTTGAGTGCCATTTCTGAGCCCTCCCTGCCCTGGATGCCTTGAAAGACCGTGGATCTGAGCTTCTTGAAGGAGCCCATTTTCTTCAGGGAGGAAAGTGCGTTCCAGGAGGGGGAGCTGCCCATGACGGCGGGAGGCTGAGGTCTCTCAGAACTGGAGCTGGATCGTTTGCGTGGTGTGGAGAAGAAGCGCATGATCTTGGACGGGCTCAGCCTGTCATTCTCCGTCTCCAGCACATCACTGTGAACGCTGGCGCCCAAACGTTTCTGTGTGTTCCAGTCATTCAGCCTTGTGGTTTTGATGTTTTCCTCTTTCATGATAGGTGTGCCATTGGGCTGGCTGTTGGAAACCTGCTCAGTGCTGCCCACCACCCTGTGGGAATGAAGGCAGTTTCTGTTGCTGGAAAAACTGGAAATTATGTCCTCGTCTGGGGACCCTGGCTCTGACCCCTCCTGCAGGACACCCCCTTTTCCTTGGGCCCCACATGTGCTGCAAGGGGTCATTTCTTCAGTGGATTGCACTACCTGCAACAAAGGGAACAAAGGCAGCATTTAGGAAATCTTTTTCACACGTTTCCCGTCACAATGGGGGATCAGATCTTTTGTGGACACTGAAGACCATGAGAAACATTATTAGCTCAACAAAGCTTCTCACGTGACGAGGATACTTGAAGAGGGGTGAGATGACCAAGGACTATTTAACAGGGTAAATTATTAATTTGGTAAAAGTCAGAAAGATTAAACTAATCATAACCAAAAGGATTACAAAACCTCTTATTAAGAAAAAAAAACGTATTCTTGAATATTTGTCTTTGTTTTTTGTTTCTTAAAAAAACAACTTCACCAGCTAACTAACTTATAACTTTATAACCAACTTTCATAACTGCTGGACAGCTTTACTTTTTTTTTATAACAGATACTTTATTCTAATAAACTAACAGAACTTTGTATAATTTAATTTAACTGTGAAGGAGTGCTGAGCAGGTGCAAGATTCCTGTCCTCTTCAGGGAGTGTTAATGAAGTGCACTTTCTGATTGCCAGCGCTGTATTGTTATCTTTCCATAGCCGTGTCAACAGTTGTCATGCCAACCTGGAGGAGTGCAATGAAACGGGAAGCTGGGAGCTGCCAATTGCTCAACCGGCTACAGCGGGGGAAACCTAAACAACACTCATTCTCTCCCTCCCTGCCTTATAGCAACATATTTTGGAAGGAATTTAATTTGTATCCACTTACTTGAGACTTCTATGAGAAAGTAAGGTTCCCTCCCTGTGCATGAATTCTAGTTTAAATATGTCATGTGATAAAAGTATGTCTACAAAACTTTTTCAAATCTTGATTTAAGAAGTTGATGATGGGCATAACACTTTCACAATCATTCAGACATTATGAAAAAGAGAAGCATCACTTACTTACAACAGAAGATGACTTTTGTCCGTATTTGTATGTTGTGCATTTGTTAATGTCCGCAGAAGAACTTCAGAACACGCACTTCAATCATTTCTCGTTTATCCATGTCTCGTAAAACATATTATGTTTAAAAACTGAACTAAGCAAAAAAACGATGAAAGAAAAAACAAAAAACAAAACAAAAACAGAAAAGTTTCAGACTCAAACTTGTAAAGTCTGCATTGGTAACCTACAACCAAGTTATTGCTTTAATTCACAACTTAGTGTTGAGCAAATGTGAAGAAGCCCCATATATTTTTAAGAAGGAAAAGTTCCTTACCGGACTCATTACCACCATCGTGAAACACAAAGACAACTGCAGGCTTCACATGATCCACTCAAACAGAGCCCTTCAGTGAAGACAGGCAGTCTGAGGAACCTGTCAGACTGCCCCCTACTCAAAGCAATACTCCACAGCACTCCCTAGCACTGTTCTGCCAGAACATCGCGAATGCAGCACAAGTGCTTTCATTAGGGAATAAGCAAAGCTGTAGAAAAATCCCTGGAGGACAGAAACAAATGAGCTGTGGATCAGGGAGTGGGAGGACTGGCTGTGTGAGACCTGGAGGGCGGGCCCTCGTGAGAAGCAGACTGGGATTGTTTGTTTGGGAGGTATAACCTATCACCAAGACAATGGTGCAATGGAGCTGAGGGATGTAACAGCTTCCAGTCACTGGGAGAGGGGGGTGGGAGGAGGAGGAGAGAGTCCCACTATAATGAGGCCACCGGCTGAAAGACAAAGAATTGGGGGAAATTTATGTAGAGGATTGAAATGCTGCCTCACAACTAGCAATGCAGATTACAAACAAGAAGGAAGAGCTTTCAGAGAGGTGTGTGGAACAAGAAATATCCTGTACAGAAGATAACTGTCTTCTGAAGTTTCAAGATATAATATGTATATGTTTATGTTTATGCATAATCTCTCTCTCTCTATATACAGTGAAGGAAAAAAGTATTTGATCCCCTGCTGATTTTGTACGTTTGCCCACTGACAAAGAAATGATCAGTCTATAATTTTAATGGTAGGTGTATTTTAACAGTGAGAGACAAAATAACAACAAAAAAATCCAGAAAACGCATTTCAAAAAAGTTCTAAATTGATTTGCATGTTAATGAGTGAAATAAGTATTTGATCCCCTATCAATCAGCAAGATTTTCGGCTCCCAGGTGTCTTTTATACAGGTAACGAGCTGAGATTAGGAGCACTCTCTTAAAGGGACTCTCCTAATCTCAGCTCGTTACCTGTATAAAAGACACCTGTCCACAGAAGCAATCAATCAATCAGATTCCAAACTCTCCACCATAGCCAAGACCAAAGAGCTGTCCAAGGATGTCAGGGACAAGATTGTAGACCTACACAAGGCTGGAATGGGCTACAAGACCATCGCCAAGCAGCTTGGTGAGAAGGTGACAACAGTTGGTGCGATTATTCGCAAATGGAAGAAACACAAAATAACTGTCAGTCTCCCTCGGTCTGGGGCTCCATGCAAGATCTCACCTCGTGAAGTTTCAATGATCATGAGAACGGTGAGGAATCAGCCCAGAACTACACGGGAGGATCTTGTTAATGATCTCAAGGCAGCTGGGACCATAGTCACCAAGAAAACAATTGGTAACACACTACGCCGTGAAGGACTGAAATCCTGCAGCGCCCGCAAGGTCCCCCTGCTCAAGAAAGCACATGTACAGGCCCGTCTGAAGTTTTCCAATGAACATCTGAATGATTCAGAGGAGAACTGGGTGAAAGTGTTGTGATCAGATGAGACCAAAATCAAGCTCTTTGGCATCAACTCAACTCGCCGTGTTTTGAGGAGGAGGAATGACCTCAAGAACACCATCCCCACCGTCAAACATGGAGGTGGAAACATTATGCTTTGGGGGTGTTTTTCTGCTAAGGGGACAGGACAACTGCACCGCATCAAAGGGACGATGGACGGGGCCATGTACCGTCAAATCTTGGGTGAGAACCTCCTTCCCTCAGCCAGGGCATTGAAAATGGGTCGTGGATGGGTATTCCAGCATGACAATGACCCAAAACACACAGCCAAGGCAACAAAGGAGTGGCTCAAGAAGAAGCACATTAAGGTCCTGGAGTGGCCTAGCCAGTCTCCAGACCTTAATCCCATAGAAAATCTGTGGAGGGAGCTGAACGTTCGAGTTGCCAAACGTCAGCCTCGAAACCTTAATGACTTGGAGAGGATCTGCAAAGAGGAGTGGGACAAAATCCCTCCTGAGATGTGTGCAAACCTGGTGGCCAACTACAAGAAACGCCTGACCTCTGTGATTGCCAACAAGGGTTTTGCCACCAAGTACTAAGTCAAAGGGGTCAAATATTTATTTCACTCATTAACATGTAAATCAATTTATACGTTTTTTTAAATGTGTTTTTCTGGATTTTTTTGTTGTTATTCTGTCTCTCAGTGTTAAAATACACCTACCATTAAAATTATAGACTGATCATTTATTTGTCAGTGGGCAAACATACAAAATCAGCAGGGGATCAAATACTTTTTTCCCTCACTGTATATATATATATATATATATATACACACACATATACACACACACACACACACACACAAAGTGTTATTTAAAAGCATGTAACTCAGGCAACAATAAACTAAAACTGCCTCAGGGAACTTGTTCTGCTGCCTGAAGAAGATTCTTGAAATTAAATATTTTATTACCAATTACAAATATTTTATTAAACAAAAGAAAAGGCTACACAAAATAGAATTCAAATTCTACAGCTTTTCTGTGAGCATGTAATCCCTTCAGCTGCTTCACAACATGACTGAGTGGACCAAAACATAAAAGCATATCCAACACATCCCTCGTATATTAGCTTAAGTCCTAGTTGCCTTAAACCACATGCATTTTAATAGCCACGGGAACACATATGAACTTTTAATTTTTCACACATTTTAAAAGGCAAATTTTATGAAGATCAACTGAACACATTCAACCATGAGATCACATCACCTCTAAACAGCGTTTTGTCCGAACTGTGTGTGCTTCACTAGTAAGATCAGAACTAACCACAATAAACTACATAAATGAACAAAAATGGTTTAAAAAGGCACACATGGCTAATGGTCTCTGCTGGACCTGAACACTGCACGAATTGCCACGAGAGTCCCGTCTGACAGACACTAAGAATGTACCTGCTCTAACTTTCCACTTTCCATATCACATATGAATCTTATTGCTCAGATAAACACACTAATTAAATGTGAATGTGGTGATACATTTTATTTCTTGGACTGTGCCAACTGGACTTTACAGTACATTAAAACTTCTATTAAGTAACATCGAGCTGCAGTATTTGACCTGGCTGTAATCCAAACCTCATCACAACGTGAATGTCAGAATAGAGACAGCATTTTTATTCACAGACAGCAGCACACATCGCTACAGTACTTATTCCAAAAAGAGAATATGTATTTGTTTACTTTATGTACAGTACAGAAAATGTTCAACAGTTCTTGCTTTGTGCAAAATTGACCTTGGACAGATTTGCCGTTTACACTCTCCCTTAGCGTGCACAACATGGAGCTGCTATCCGGCATTCAATTAATATTCCAAGATGTTCAAATCACCACACAGACTTCCCAGGATCCAGAGTCTATGAAAATACACTGGGTGTCTAACACTGGCCAAGCAAAGTACTGTAATAAGCTTGACTGGAGCTTTTCCAAAACGAGGGGCAATTACAGGCACACCTGGACAGTCTCTACGGCTCGGTTTGATCATTAACTATCACAATATGGCCACATTGCCATTCATTCAGTAACTGCTGTATCACCCACACTCAATCTCTGTCACTTTCTCCTCTTTCATGTTGATTATGTTTTCTGAACAGAAACCCTGCCACCTTTACTGTATTTCAAAAACTAAACAAGAAACAATATATATTTAAATTTGTATAAGTAACCAAGTAAGCAAACTATCAGTGTGTAGGTTTTAAATGACCCAGCTGACCGAATTACATTCGTTTTGTAATAACCCTAATCAATTCTTACATGCATGTAACATATTTCTGTTACAGAAGGAGCTCTAGAAATGTATTTAATCAGATTCAAAATTGTTCTGCAGTCTTTAAAATTGTATTTAAAGGGGGGAAATGGATGTAGAAGCTGGAGTGGTGGGTTCTGATGTATTTAAATGCAAAACAATTTGTATTTCCACATTTTTTCCATTTGACTTCCATCTAACTGCTATTATCGCAGGCTGTGGCTTCACCCTTCAGGAGACTTGCACTGTGAGAAAATAACATTCACACAGCAGCCATCGCTGCAACAGAACACCAGCATAAACAATGCACTAGTATAGTACACTAGCATATCTAATGATTGTTCTTCAATGTTAATACTTCCCTGAATATGTATGTTAATCTTTAAAGAGTTTATCAGTTCCTTTTACTGAAACTATGACACTGAGTATATGTATATGTTTCTTTAGTATTCGTGGATTTTGAACAGATCAGAGTGAATGAAAATAACTCAATTATGACTTCTTAGAGCAAATCCCACTTCACAATTTCTCACGTTATTTACATTATTTTTCAAATTATTACTTGAAACAAACAAACAGAACATAATACAATGAGGCATGATTCTAATATCACTGTACATTCATTTTCTTATTCATTACACCCTGAGAATAGTTATTTAAATTATACAAAGATAAAACATATAATATTTGTTTTGCCTAAAACAGAACAAGCAAGAAGTACAATATTTTGATCTGAGGTGATTTCTGATGCAAGCAATGGCTGAAACACTGCTGGCAGAGTCACATTTCCCAATATCACAGATGTTATTAGCCTACGACACATTGTACATCGCTTTGCTATGAAAACAAGCATGAAAAATCACCTACCGAAACCTGGGATGATCCAAATATGGCAATGGGGGCCCAAAAATAATAATACAGCAGCCTACTGTGTCAAACTGACGACAGCCGAGGCAAGAACTTTGTCCTCTGTCCAGCCCCTACACAGCAACATTGTTCAGTTTGGAAACTGTCCTAAGGCTGCTGTGAGGGACTTGTGTTAATCAGTAACTCCTGAACTGCAATCTCTCCCCTGCCCTCAGCACAACACAGTGGCTCGTTTCAGCAGGTTGGGCCTTTTAATTTCAGCCCAGTCACACTGAAGCATCGTATGGCATCATCACCTGCTGTGCTGCGACTGAATGCATCATATGCTGGTGAACTTTATATAAAATCTTTAGGACTTGTGATATCCAGTAAAAGAAGAACTGACAGTGCAGCCCGTGCTGTACCTGTGGAGGAGTGCTGAAGCTGAACATGTGCTTTCTGTTCGCCACACTTACAAATGACTTGCAAATTATCACTCTGAGTTCATATTACAAGGTTTACAAGCCAAACGGGACAGAGAATGAGACTATGTATGTATGTCATTTTTAAACAATATCAGTTTCATTCTAGATAACTTCAGAGAAGAGTTCAAACAAAAACCACCACAACACACATAAAGACCAGCTCTACTGGTCTACTGAAGTAGCCATTCTTAAACTAAATGGTTTGTGTTGTCTGCGACCTCAGTCAGTATCATTGCGGGTTTCAGCAACAGCTCGTGTTTGTACTGCATCAACAAAGGTAGATTTTCCCACGTGATTCAACATTTAAAGCACTGTTTAAACAAATTACATCATACTGCCACAAGTGAAAATAAATGTCAGTTTGTAGGTGTCCTGTGATGTTCAATTCACAAAGCACACTAAGTAAGGAATAAGGTCTTTGGGAGATATGAATGAAAGTCTGCTTTGAGTGTAGCTGGTGGATGTATATCTTCTCATCTCCACTGTAAGAAATATTCCCCTCTGTGGTTTTATATTTGAATAGTAACCTCCCTGGTTTAAATATGAGCTATATTCAATAATCAATTCAAATACGCTACATCCAATTTCATATTTATTTCTGTATGGCCTGAGCAGCTGAGAATATCACTAATCTTAATGATTTGAATTGAAATGGAAGATTCTTGCTGAAATCGTGCCTCATCCTTAATTGAGCATTTAGGTCCATTTGCAAATGTACACAGACAGCTGGTTTGTGAGTTTGTGGGGAAACAGCACTGGTGGGGAGGCAAACGGACTATAAGTTGTAAGTTGTCTCTTTCTGACAACAGAGAATGGAGTCATTTGACATGAATATTTTAAACTGAGGCTAGTCTTCTGTTCCCTCCGGAGTGTGTGTGCGTGTGCGTGTGCGAAGGGGGGCTTGCAACTGCTAGATACAAAGCTGGATACCATACCCTTTGCCTTATCAAAGTGCTGATATTTTAAAGCTGCGATATAGCAATTCAGGAAGTCATTCCAGCAGCTCCTACAGAGTCTTCTGGGCTTCTGTTTTCTTTTGCTCTACCTTTTATTCCACATTCCTAGGATACAGGGCAATGTGATTCATGCTGAGCAAATACGAGCCATTTACAAATAATCACATTGTGAACAAGGCTCATATTGACATCTGATTGATATTGCTCTGTTTTTTTTAGAGAAAATAGATTAGTCATTTGCAAAATATTTTTGAGAAACTATTTCAGGTATTTGATTTGTAACTCAGTAATGCACTACCTGTCCCCGTTAGTCCCTGGTGTGTGATAAAGGCTCGCTGCATGTGGGAACCTGCTGTCATACTTCTGATGCAGGAGCTGAGAGACTGTTTGCGCGGTTTGTGTTCAGCAGATGCAAACATATAACAGTGAAGGGTGGTGACATGCTGTGACTGGCAGGCTACATTACTTGGAAGAGGGACTCGTATATTATCATCAGCCTATCTGGGGATTCATAACTACAATAACATTAAAAATGGAGGCTGTAGCTGATATTGGTTGGGAATTGATCTGCGTTGCTTCTATTTGATGGGTATTGAGAGAGATGCATTTTAAAAGGAGGACCATAAATCCTGTAGCGTTCTGGCATTTCTGTGTTCAATTCATGAGTATATTACAAATCAACACACAAAAGGAGAGAGCAGGTGATTGTTTCGCAGGTCTGTGCCATTTTAGACACCTGCTCAGGCTGTTCTCTGCATAAACTTCTCACGCTTTGATAACTGTGTCACTTGAGGAAGCTTGTGTTCCTCTTGCCCCGGGCGAGACATAGCACACAGGTTGACACGGAAACCCACGGTACTGAGTGACATGGGAATAGCGGAGCCGCCTCGTTCAGCAAACAGCAGGATGACAGCTCTCAACAGATCTCATTACTGCAGGGACATATCTGGTAGTCAAACAGGAAGCAGGGAAGTGTGATTATCTGGCTAACAATGCAGAGTGAATGTCACCACGCCACCTAGCCAAGTGAACTGAAAAAGCAATTTGGGAATATCTGGGATAGTCCTCACTCTCTGTCATCCTGACTAACAGCCAAGCCCCAACTCCCACCTGCATCACTAAACTAGAAATAACAAATGTGAACTACTTGAATCAAAACAGTGTCTCACTAAGGACGCATTCATTTTCTTCTTCTTTCTGAATGATTTTTCCCACACTGGAATCCCCCTGTGACACTGTACTGTGTTAGATGATACACAATGGGAATGGCAGACAGTGTGTAACAGATCCACACCACCCTACGTTGCTCCTTTTCTGCTCCTTAGATATTTCAGACTGCTGAATCCAAACTCTCTGCCAGACCGTCGCGTACGTTAACATACTGAGAGGTTGATTAACATCTTTAAATTCTCATTAGTCTCAACTAAAGACACTTTTACCAAGTAAGTCAATAAAACATATTTGACAACCGCCATTCTTAGTTAATCAGTGGCTTGCAATATAATTTGAACTACATATTAAACCTGAGTAAAATGTATTTTAATTAGATTTTTAAGAGACAGAGTTGCCTTAAAAAAAGAGTGTGTGTCCCCAAGGCACAGCACTGGTGAATCAGCAGACTGTGCTCAGAGCCCCTGCGGTGTTTCTCTGATCCAGCCCTGCAGGCAGCAGCGTCTCATTCTCCCAGCTCTGCTCTGCTCTCCTCACAGGCATTGAGATAGTTAAACTGCATGCTGGATTCCAAGAGAAATATTGTTATCCAGAATAAATCATTTACAAAGGATCTAGACTGTTGTATTCATCTTTTGTCTTCAGCATACAATGCATACCATTCCCTTCTTGTAATGGTGTACTTATTTTAATAGTTTTATAGCTACTGCATCATGCTATTACCTGTAGAAATTGTGCTAATAAACAATCTTTGACAAACGCTTTGGAGTATGAAGACATTTTCAGACAGACTTCTGTTAAATATTTCTGCCACTTTAACAGACACTGCAGGCCGTGGATCACTACATTACAACATGATACATTGAGATATGGATAGATTACTACAACCATCATTAGTGTAATAGTATTCAAAAATAATAATTGTCTGCTAGTCTTAATGCCATCAAGGAAACATGTGGTCTTTCAGTGGAGTTGCAGTTGCTTTGAAGTCCTGGTTTGTAACTGCCGAGAGGATGGCAGGATGCTGTAAAACATTTAATCCATTTTGATTAATGCTACAAAATGAGAGGGTTTTTTTCAGGCCTAGGAAAGGGATGACGATTAACAGTTTTGATCCTGCGACCAGAGGGGGGGTACAAACACTACAAAGGGTTATAAACCTTCCTCAGGCACTCAGCTGACCCTGTAAGCTGTTGTGTGTAATTAACTTCTCAGTGGCTCGCCTGGGGTTCGGCAACCCTGGCCCCAGCCCCTGGCCTCATTCTCCCACGTAGCTTTAGTGTGTCCGTCTGTAGGATGTGACCGTGGCCCCACTGTATGAAGTTTACAACCTAAGCCCTGCACTGCACACTCTGCCTCAACTGGGGGAAAGAAGTACTAGCTGGTGCCTGTGGACAGGAAGCTGACTTCTCTGCTAACATTTGCAACTTCCTGTGAAACTTACAATCAAGGGAGTTGGATGAAAGAGGGGATTAGCCAGTGAGAGCTGTGTTTTTGAATAATGCTGTTTACACACCTTATGTCTTGTAGCCCAGGATGCTCAAAGATCAATCCATAAGCCTTTCAAGACTTAAAAAAATGAACTTTTGATTAATGCTGTAGAGGTTATGAAAAACTAAATATTTTAAAATGTTCTTTGCAGTGTTACTGCCAACTTCTGGATAGTTGAAAAAAATATCAAATCCACTGGGTTTTCATTCTCACCACATTGTAAACTAAACTTAATTAAGCTAAACACATACCAGCTTTGTCATAAATAAATATATGTAAATAAATAAATTGATAGATCAATAGAAACTCACTGGGCTGAGGGAACGTTGTCTTGGCCGTGTGGACGAGGCATCAGAACCCCCCCAAGGTGTGGAATAGCCTGGGAGTTTGCGGCAAAGATGGTGTTTGGGGAGGCAAGTGAAGCAACGGATGCTGGGGACCCCACTCCCGAAATGTAATTTACAACTTCACTTTCTGGATTCCACAGATTGTAGACATGACAAAACTGCAGGACTGTTATTTGCTTCAATGTTGTAATAAAACATGTTCTTTCATGTTCCCTGTTTATTATTGTTAATTATCTTCTTGCATTAAAAAAAAAAAAAAAATATATATATATATACACACACACATGTATGTTATGTGTAAAGATGACGGGACGCATGCTGTGAGACTGGGCTGCTTTAATATTCCTCAGAGAATGCTGTAGTGATACCTGCTGAGTCCTGTACCCAAGTGCATTAGGCTCAATTGCTATGATTAACTCATGTCTTAATTAGAAAAGCTAAATATTACTTAATTAAAGGATAAGGAAAGAACTTCCTCTTGGCATGGCAGCTGTAACTTGTCTGGGAGATTTAAAAAAAAAAACTAATCTAAGAAGAAATTGCTTGCACCAAAAGAGTCACTTGAAGAAAGGCACATCAAACATCGTACACTGCAAGATAATTAAATGCATATTTAAGTCAACATAGACTTAATAAATATACACACATAATTTATACTTTTTAATATACTTTTTATATTTTTTGTTAGTTTTATTTCCTTTTTTTATGAAAGTTTGCAAATGTGACTTCAGAAAGATAATTAAAATGAACAGCATGTTTTGAATCTCACTGTGTTTGGAGTAATCTTCTTATACCCTATTCTATATGGAAATTGTCTATTTCGTTAATTTGTTACAAGCGGCACTGAAGACAGCACAGTCTGCACCTTTAGAGCTGAAGAGGCGTTTTTGAAGTGCCTTCCTTGTTAGTGTGGTTCTATGGCACTGCGACAGCGCCCTGCAGTTATTATCAATGTCACTCATGTGTGAGTGCTAGAGGCGCTGCCGAGCCAACACTATTTCACCTTACAGACCCTGCACCTGTAATATATAAGCAGAAAACAAAGCTGTCTTAAGAGGAGTGACTGAATAAAAAATCTTGGCAATGTGACTGTTTTGTAAGAGCTCACTCAGGCGAGACAGTAAACCTCAGTACAAAGGAACAGTTCAGTTCTTTTTCAGATAAAACACAAAGGCTACATACTTAAGAGCTTTGAGGAAATATTTCCCTTGCATTTACATAATCACTTGGAATGCAAAATATTCTCTGACAAACAACTAAGTACCAGCATTCGCCAGCACCTACCAGGCAGAATGAGGTAATTCAACAGACAATAATGTTTTATTGATTTATGTGCGTCTCAAAGCAGTCAAACATGAAAATGATAAGAATAAAATATTCAATGTGTATACACTGGCAGTCAATATTAAAGAGTCGCCTTGAAAATATTTCTAAAATTCAACTATGCATCAGAATTGTAAATAATAATGAATGAAACAACTGCAAAGACAATGGAATGATAAAGTATCTTCTCTATATTTGTGCACCAGAAAACAAACATCAAATGATTACCTTGTAGGTATTACACAAATATTTTAACAATCTACCCAATTCCTGCTGGGATGGAAAATGTACATGTTGATCATGTGTCCAGCACTGCCTCTTTTATACTTTTGAACATAAAGAACATTCAAATGTTTACAAACGAGAGGAGGTCATTCGACCCATCTTGCTCGTTTGGTGTCCATTAATAAGTAAGTGATCCAAGGATCCTATCCAGTCTATTTTTAAATGTTATTAATAACTAAGTGATCCAAGGATCCTATCCAGTGTATTTTTAAATGTTACCAAACTTTCAGCATCTACCACATCGCTGGGGGGTTTGTTCCAGATTGTGACAACTCTCTGTGTGAAGAAGTGTCTCCTGTTTTCTGTCTTGAATGCCTTGAAGCCCAATTTCCATTTGTGTCCCCGGGGGGCGTGTGTCCCTGCTGATCTGGAAAAGCTCCTCTGGTTGATGTGATCGATGCCTTTCATGATTTTGAAGACTTGAATCAAGTCCCCACGTAGTCTCCTCTGTTCCAGGGTGAAAAGGTTCAGTTCCTCAGTCTCTCAGTAGGACTTTCCCTTCAGACCTGGAATAAGTCTGGTTGCTCTCCTCTGAACTGCCTCTAGAGCAGCGATATCTTTCTTGAAGTGTGGAGCCCAGAACTGTCCACAGTATCCAGACGAGCTCTAACTAGTGCATTGTACAGTCTGAACATCACTGCCCTTGTTCTCAATTCTACACTTTTGACAATATACCCTAACATTGTTTGCCTTTTTTATTGCTTCTCCACATTGTTTGGATGGAGAAAGTGAGGAGTCCACATAGACTCCTAGGTCTTTCTCATGCGTTACTTCATCTAGTTCTGTTCCTCCCATAGTGTAATTATAGTGGACATTTTTGTTACCTGCATGTAATACCTTGCACTTGTCCACATTGAATTTCATCTGCCAGGTGTCGGCCCACAACTGAATATTATCTCCCCCCTTTGAATAGCCTGTGCTGCCGAGATTGCATCTGCTGAGCCACCTATTTTAGTATCATCTGCAAATTTGACAAGTTGGCTAACTATCCCAGAGTCCAGATCATTAATATAGATTAGAAAAGCTTAATCGAAACATTTTTAGGATTTCTCCTTCTGTTCTCCCAAAAAATCAAGGTAAAAGTATTTTTCCTACTGATTTCTTTGGCTATGAAACTGGACATTTAATCTGCTTACTGTTTTCCAGATTTTCTTTCTGTGTCAACAACCTTTGTTTGTATAGTTTGTATATTTATGTATACCATCTCTCTGATTGTTATGTTCCCTGATTGTCCCAGACAAATTACAAAAGGCAATTATGGCCACATCACACATTTCTCCTTTAAGGAGCCACGGTAACTTGGTAATCTTACACCCTGGTGTAGTCCTTACAGGACACCACAGTAACGTATAACTTCACAACTCCTTCTGTGATCAGCGAAGCAGGAGACATCAGTTACAGTGGATTCACAGCATCAGTGTGATGGTGGTGATTAAGTCTTGCTAAAGGCTGCTTCCAGATCTTACAGAATAACTTGTGCTAACAAGCAGAAGTAGAGTATGTCGGGGTCTAATGAGGGATCAAAACAATAATTCCTCTGAAGCAGATCAATGCATGCATGACAAGTGATAATGAAGATATACATCCCTGTATGTAAATCACAGTAAATAAAAAGTTGGACCTCAAATGCAAATAATACCTGTAATACATAGGACTGCTGGTAAAACTGCTGGTGCAATGACACACAATTGTCAATACAAAAAAAGTCCTACAGTGGCCACGTCTGCAATGTACGCACTGCAGGCTCCCACCATGATTAAAATATTGAGAGCAGCATCTAGAGGCAAAAGATGGAGCTAAGACGGTTTAATTACAGTGGGTCAGGGTAGACCAATAGAAGAGTATGTCTGAATGAAGGCATATGGCGTTGCCAGCTGGTCAGCCATTTACTGTCCTGACTAGTGTGGTGTTTCAGCAGCCCTGACTGCACTGCATTCCCCTCCTCAGTGCTCGGATCAGGTTCCCTGACAGCGGGTATCTGGTGTTATTCTGTGGCCACCAGAAGACACTAAAAGTTATACTTTGCCTTGTTGTTTGCTTCTGCTGGAACTGATGGCAGGATAAGTGAGTGTGTTCCCAGGCTGGGATGCTTGGGAACAAGGTCTATTAGTCAAAGCCTGTGCCTGGGAAACTGGGTGAGTGGGAGTGTTGTGGGATTGCAGACCCACTGCAGAGCAACCATGGAGCAACGTCACTCTCAATCACCATCGCCTCAACCTGCTGTCCTGGCTACCAGTTACCAACAGCAGGAAAAAATGCCGACTAGAGCAGAGGGGCTGCAGATACCAAGAGGAAAAAAGCACTTTAGGTTTAATGCTTTTCTATTTAAAATAACATAACATTTTACTAAAAATATCTGATTTGTTTTTTAAAGAATTTTATAACACTAATTAATTTTCATTGTATCCTTTCCTTCAATTAAATGTCCAGATTAGCAAAACAGTCCTTCTTCTCTAGTGTGGCATGTTGCATCTTCACCAGACTTTCAAAGGCACAAATGTCAGCAGCACAAATTTCATAATTGTACTGCACCCTCTTTATTTGATCATGGGGGAAATAGATTATTTATTTTGGGAAGGATATTTAACCTTAACGAACCCCAAATCACAGTTTACAGACCCGTTGTCCCAATCCTGTTTTACTAGATTTCAGAGCCCAGTACCTAGACAGAGATGCAACCTATCCAGTTGAACAAGCTCCACGAAAAATGCACATCCCCCCTGAAGTGCTGAAGTGTCGGAGCGAGTCGTGGGTTACTCACCGTCCACGTGACGGCCGGGCATGCTGCCAAGGTGAAGGTTAGCTTTTCTGTCGATACATTGAATGAGACCCGCATCATGCTCCACAGCGGCAGGAGAGCAGCGTCTTTCTCAGAGCATCAGAAACACGGAGCAGACAGCTCCTTTCCAGACGGTCCCGGTTTGGGAGGTCTGTCCACCTGTCACTGAGTGCCTGCACAGCACGGCCCCATCTCCCACTCCTCGTCAGCCCCGGCCCTGCCACTGCTCTAATCAGATTAGCTGGTTTTACAAGTCTGAGTTGAGGCTGTTAGGAATTTCAGGCAGTCTGGCAAGTCTGTGGAAAAACCCGCTGCACTTCTAGCAGCCGCAAAGTTTTGCCATTTGTTTGATAAAGAATCAGGGAGTGCAGGTGTACAAGCGTGCATTCAGTCTGAAGCACAATGCCTTGGTCCCACCCTGGGCAGAGGCAGGGCCACTCTGGGACCACAGCTACACTGTCCCGAGAGGCTACTGTTCTGCAGGCTTAACGCCTTATATGTCTTTTATAAATATATATATATATAAACACACACACAGTATACGTGTCATTTCTGTAAGAACTGATAACCTCTGAGTGGGGGCACAACACCAGGTAAAATACACAGAAAATGTGTTGATTTAATAATCACCTGTTCCTGGATTTTAATTGAAGGACACAGAGGGACTTCTCCCCCTACTGGACGACTCCAGTTATGAAAAGACCAGACAGCTGTGATTTATCACAACACTGAGAATTCATGAACTACTGCCTTTGACTAAATAAAGGATGGTAACTTCTCTATCGATTTATTTCCCTATTTAAATATACTCTATTATGTCAATTATTTATTCTGCTTGTATATTTTTTATATAAATACATGATATGCAGTATAATACAAATTGAAAATGCAGTTTAAAGCAAAGAAAATGCAAACTAAAGCGAAGAAGATTTATACATAACAACCAGAATCCCATTTCAATGATTTCAGCCTTAATGAGTAGAGGTGTCCTTGTAAAGAGTAGTTCCTGACCTGCATTTAGAATACCAATACATTGTGTCAATCTTTTCAGCCAGCTATGCCAGTAAGCTAAAGCCCATTGAGGAAACGATAGCTGAGTGACTTGGTGAAACATTCAAATCACCCCACTGAGCTTTGCAATCCGCAGGGTCCTCGAGGTATTTCACTGCGCTGATGAAGTAGTCAGTAACACACATGGCCGTGGTTAAATATTCAAGTAATTGTATTTTCATGTACAGCGCTTCAAGCTGTTTTTAGTATGAAAGGCGCTATATCAATTATTATTAGTTTTCAACAATATACAGTACATTAATTCAGTAAAGAAAACTACTGCCATCTCGCTACAGTCTATTCTGTGAACTTGTACAAGTACTCTTATAACAGCGGCCGTTAGTTTTGGCATGACTGGCCGTGTTTCATGCATCAGTTGTGTTGCATTTTAAAAGCCTTAAATGAAAAGAAAAAGGCGCATGTGGGTGGGACCGGTGTTCCCCCAGGCAACACGCACACTGCCCAGTGTTAATGGCAGCTAATGCAAAGGCATCCCAGAGACCGGTGTTGCTCAGTAGAAGGAAAATGGACACGCACTGCTATCGCACTGCAGGCAGCGAGTCTACCCTTTCTCAGCTGGCATTCTGTCATCCAAGGGTCAGCCAACCCTTCGGCTCTGACGACTGTCAAAAACTGCTGTTACTCACAAGGCAAAGGGAAAGCAGTGTCACCATGGAGACAAAGCAATTGCCACTTCCAGACGGCACACACCCCGACATGCATGAGCAACTATATATGGCACAGGAGCTTAAAAAAGGAAATTCAAAGAATCTCTAATAGCATTACTAGTTTAAGAAATATTTAGTAAACAAATGTTTAATCTGCCCATGTAGCTGCATACTGAGGGCGAGTCAGTCTCTCAAATGTCCTGATTTCAGTGGATGGTGGGTTATTTAGCTTTGACCCTGGGCATTCGAATGCACTTTGACCTTCTCTCTTTCCATGGGTGTGTCTCTCAGTAGAGACTGCTATGCCCATATACAGTGTCAGCCACTTTCCTTTACTGCAAAGTATATAACAGCAGTATTTCACTGTGCCCCAGACAACTTTATCCACACCATTTGGCATGCACTGTTTATCTTTGGGTTCAATCAATAAGTGACTGCCTTGTATATCATTGATTTTAATGTTAATGTTTAGTTTTAGGGGAGGGGAGAAGTAGCCTACTTAAAATGTTTGAATCATCAGACCATGTTTGAACACTTTTATTTTAAAAGATTCCTTTGTAAATAACAGGTACTGTATATCAAAAAATAAGTGCAACACTGAAAATAATTTTCTATACAATTGTTAATAATCTAATAATCAGAAACACACACTGCAGCTAACTCTACTTCACGAGTTTGAGCTTGGGTCCACAGTTGCTAAAGAGTAAACACAAAAAACAAACAGAACCGAGCAATTGTGCTCTCATTCAGTATCATATTCTCTAAAGAACTATATTACAAAAAGGAATCTATTTTTCAAAGTAAATTATTTAAAATTTGAAATTAAAACAGAAACGAGTATGAAAAGATTTAATTTACTTACAAGGTTTGGAGTGCTGATAGATCTCAAGCAGGTTCTCTGGATTAAAAAAGAAAACAATACTCAGACTGATGTGCTTCATGTTTATGTATATCCTTTAACTTGCACAGGGTATGTAGGAGTGAAGTAATATGATAGGATACGCATACACATCTGCATGCTTACAGTGTAGAACTGTACATATATTTATTTTTTAATGTTCCTGAAAAATCTCAGCAAACAAAAGCAAAAACGTGAGGTCTTATAGGATTGTACTTTTTACTAAACAGGTTTAAGAACAGAGCTGATTATGACAGAACACAAAACAACATATTCATTGGAGTTTGGAACAAGTTAACCAGTCAGATTGTAGAAGCAACTACTAAACCATTCAAGAAAAAACTGAAACAATAAAAACCTTGGATCAATTAGTCTTTATTTTTTATTAACTGTATTAACTGGGGGAAACTGCTGTTGTACACTAGAGCATGACACTGTACCTACATTGCTCCAGTAAAAACACAGCTGTATAAATGGGTAATTCTATATAAACAAATATTGTAATAATTGTAATTCGCCCTGGATAAAGGTGTCTGCTAAGAAATATAATAATATAATTTAGTGAGGGTGTGATTGCTACTCCATTTGAAATGGGGTGCTTTAACCAAGGAATCACTGCAACAATGTGACTGTGCATTACGGTTCACAGGAGTTAACTTGGTCCTTATGCTTTGAAGGACTGATTTCAGACAAAGCCTCACACTTACAGGGGCTGTCATTTTTATATCCACTCCTGCTTGTGGATCAATTTTATATTGGTATTTTATATATGAGGTTATCTGGGCATTGCCAATCACCAAATGGACAATAAAGAAAGTGAAATCATAAGTACCACTTAGTGTCTTTATCTTCATTCAGTCTCTTGAGAAACCTGCAGGCTAATGCTAATGCTCAGCACAGAATGCTCTATTGTTAAACACGAGGAGAAAGGAGAGTCTGTAACAGCAAGAGGCTGGTGGCTGATTTTATCAGTTAGCCAGCACAGATCAGAGAGGATGACACAAAGGACTATAGTTTTTCTTCAGTCATTAGTGGTTATCTTATGAAATACTACAATGCACAAAGTGGACTCAGGAAGTCACCTGTTCTTCAAGGAACAGGTTTGCCTCTGACTTCAGAGAGATGCTTTGGTTTAGGCAATAATGACAAGAAACACCAGGTATCACTGCAGATTACATTTACTGATGTGTTAAAAGCATTCCTGTTTTGTGTTAAATGTACAGCACTGTGAAACAACAGACAGGGTTTTGTCTGTGTGTTTGTGTGTGTGTGTGTGTGTGTGTGTGCGTGTGTGTGTGTGTGTGTGTGTGCGTGCGTGCAGCACTGTGAAAAGACAGAAAGGACGCAGCCTCCAGGCTCACACCACTGGGTATGGATTCCTGCTCTTATTTTAAATGACAATATTCAGGCTTCTCTTAATAGTGCTGTTAGGGGACCTTAGGCGATACAGGCGGATTTCATGACCTGGAAAAATTAATTTAATACAAAGGAGCCTGTGACCTGTGATGATATTAACCCAGTTTCTAGTGCACAAACCACAGCAGAGAGTGCTACTAAATCAGTTAGTCTTAATCTTTGACTTCAACTGCATTTCCATATCCCAGAGATGTTTCTCAACAGTCACACAACTGAAGCACACAAGTCAAATGCCAAAAGCCATAGATCATAATAATCATTATAATATTAATAAATAACTGTCAACTAGACTTGCAATTCACTAGTAAATAAATATATATATAAAAAACTAATTATTATATATGAGCAAATTACATATGTAATATTTTATATATATGAATGTGTTGTCAGCATTATATTACAGAGTCTAACTGTGGTTGTTATTTTAAATAATCCTGGATATTGATTGCTTTTAAATAAAGGGTGTAATATGTTTTTCTCCTCAGTTGACATAACAGGGACATTTTAAGAAGAGACGCATCTTCTGGTTTTCAGGGTGTTGATGCAATTAGGAAAGCACATGGTCAGATTTCACATAAGGAAATAAGGTCAACCTTTGACCCTTCCGTGAATCTCAAAGTTATAAAGTTGCAATGTTGTTCTCCTTTGCGTTTTTGATGTATAAAAACCATAAAGTGGGTTCTAAAAATAATTTAAACCGATAAAAACACACACGAGTTTGTACTTTGATCACAGTTTTGATGTGGTGTAGCCCTAAGTGTGAGTCGTGTCTGTTGCCTTCCACGCACTGCACGTCCAGTCGGAGCTGCCCCCGCACTGCGCGTCTTGAACCCCAGCAGGCGCACCGTGTCCCGGGTCACTGGGGCCCCCGCTTCCCGCCGGCGGCCCCCCAGCCCTCCAGGTAACCATGACAACCATTGAAACCCAGCGGCCTCGACAAAGCCCTTCCGAGACACAGACCTTCAAAATGAAACCAAAAAGTTGCCGACAAAGTTCTTAAACCCGAATAGCTAGAAGATGTTTATTTTTTTTTTCATTATTGTGATTCAAACAAAAAAAAGAACAACACTACGTCACAATGGAAAGGAACGATTTACCACCAACAACTTGTTGTGCTAATTGTTAACATTCTACGCGCAGCTGCCGCACACTTACCTTTGCCATCATTGTGGAGTGCTTGTTTGGGGAGATTAATGTTCTTTCTTGTTCTTTTCAGTAGGTAGCTTCTTTAAAATCCACGGCTAAGCAACAGAGGCAAATTTAGAAAGGCTTCCACGCCCTCTCATTCATATATCCAAACAGATACGTGTGTCCTTGTTATGGAAAGAGACGGACAATATCGCATTTTCACAGTCGGATCTGCGCCGGAGCTGGAGGGTAAAGTGAGTGAACTTATCTCCCCACTGACTCCACCGCACTTCTGCACACAACACACTGTCCACTGGAAATAACACACACATATACAACCTGGCACGGCAATACAAGCCAGCCGGTATTGTTGAAGTCCGCACACCCAGTGGTGTGTATGTAAGTCACTGTTTAAAGTAGTATCTGCATCATCCTTCAACCCGAAACCAGGCGCACTTGTCCCATAGTGAGGCGGAGTCGAAAGTGAAAAGACCGTGAAAGTGGTGCGTTAAGGTATTGTTCAGCAAGGAAATCTCAGACCTTTGTGGACATCGTTGCTTTTGAAAGTATCGACACAGACCACCCCTATTGCAATTAAACTGAAACACTGCACACCATGAAAACGTGTAGGCTGGTTGCCACCTTAGCTATTTTAATAAAAGTTTTGGCCCACACACCTATTATTATCATTATTATTCCCTGATACATTAGAGTTTGGGGTTTGTGTGTAATAAAACGATCGGACTTGTATTTGCGATGTTGTAAATATTTAGAGTACTATTATATACATTAGCCAGGTCGACTTACAATTGTTACAGTATGTTTTATTATTATTATTATTATTTTAAATACAATTACTCATATACAGTATACAGCTTATTGAAGCAAGGTGCTACCTGCAAAAGTATAACAGCAATGTCCACCACCTAGGGTTGAACCCATAACCATCAGCTCTGGAGCCCACAGCCCTAATACTCCACACAGCTGGTCATTATTGTATTGCGTGGTAAAAACACATTAAATATAGCATTGGCCTACCATGGTGAAATCACAGTAAAGTGTAGTGTGGTGTACTGTGGGACTGCAACTGAACTATTTTTGTAGTGACTTGCTCTCTTTCTGGAAGTGGAATAGCAAAGATTATTAGTATTATTATCTACAGCAATTTTGTGTGATGTTGGATCCATTAGTAGAACTGATACCACAGCAAATTACTGTAATGTAATGGAAGTGATAGCTTGCATGTCTTCAGAACAGGGTCCTAAAAACCTGGACACTTCTAAACACAAGACAGGATTTATAAGGTGCATTACACTGACAAAACCACATGCCTGAATTTACTTAATTATTTAGGAATTCATTTATTTCAGTGTTCGGGCAATTTCAAATTCAAGCCCAGTCTCATGTTATTCAATGTTTTTTAAGATTTGCTGACCACTGCTGCTCATTAAGCATGAAGAGATGGGCTGTGCAGTCCCTAAGTATTTGGACAGTGACACCATTTTCGTTATTTTGGCTCTGTATTCCAGCACATTGGATTTGATTAATGAAACAAGGTTAAAGTGCAGACTGTCAGCTTTAATATGAGGGTATTTACATCCATATACCATGAACCGTGTAAGAATTGTAGCCCTTTTTATACATAGTCATCATACAGTATTTAGTACTTGGTTGCAAATCCTTTGCAGTCAATGACTGCCTGAAGTCTGGAACCCATAGACATCACCAGATGCAGGGTTTCTTCCCTGGTGATGCTCTGGCAGGCCTGCACTGCAGCCATCTTCAGTTCCTGTTTGATTCGGGGCATTTTTGTCTTCAGTCTTGTCTTCAGCAAGTGAAACACATATTCAATTAGATTCAAGTTGGGTGATTGACATTCCACTTTTTGAAAAACTGTGTTTTGAGGCATTTGGTTGGATCTGAGCAGATAAGATGCTTCTGCCATCAGCAGACACATAATCAATAGAGACAAGTGAGCCAGTCTCAATGGCAGCCATACATGCCCAAGCCATAACACTACCTCCACTTTGTATTTACTTTTTAAGCAAACTGTAACCTGGCCATTCTGTTCTTGTTCAGTGGTTTGCATCTTCTGGTGAACCCTCTGAGTTTATGTTGGTGAAGTCTTCTCTTTATGGTACTCTTTGACACGTCTATGCCTACATCCTGGAGAGTATTCTTGATCTGTTCGACAGTGGAAAAGGGGGTTTTCTTCACAATTGAAAGCACTCCTCAGTCATCCACTACAGTGGTCTTCCGTGGTGTACCAGGTCGTTAGCTGTTGCTGAGCTCACCAGTGTGTTCTTGCTTCTTAACAATGTACCAAACAGTTGATTTTGATTGATCGAATTATTGTGATTTTTCAGCCTCATGATGGCCTGGTTTACTGGCATTGACACTGCTTGATGTTGAGAGACAACAGCAATAGACTCAAAATGCAAATGTCACACCTAGAATAAACTCTAGACATTTTGTTAACTCTCTTGTGCATGAACTAACGATGTAACGACACACACCTGGCCAAGAAACAGCTCTGCAACCAACTGTCCAATTATTTGTGTTCCCCTAAAATGGGGAGGCTATGTATAAAAAGGGTTGTAATTCCTACACAGTTCATGGGTGGATGTAAATACCTTAAAATTAAAGTCTGCACTTTAATCTCCGTCTTAGTCATTCTTTCATTCAAATCCTGGAGTACCGAGCCCCAAAAAAAAGTGTCACTGTCCAAATACTTATGGACTGCACTGTATATGAACCAACACATAATTTTTGCAGCTAAAGAGATCAAATGGAGAGAGACAGTTTTCAATTCAATGTAATAGTAAATATAGACGATTTAAAATGCATTTTAATTTAAGATATATACATTACATAGATTCCCAAAACATTGCATGTAAATGTGGGTTTAAAGTTGGTAACAGCACTTTCAGGAGTATGGCAAGACATTTTTCTCAATATCTCATTTTGAGATATATCTTACATTGAACTGCATATATCTCAAACTAACTCCAATTCAAGATATCTCAAATTCAATTCCAGATATCTCGAATTGACTGTTATAATTGGGATGCACACATTCCAGATATCTCAACTACAACATAAAGTCAACAGCGATAAGGGTCTGTGTATGTCTATGGTGAAAAAAGTAGATCTACGTGATTCTATTTCTATGGTCTCTCCCCGTCCCCGCCAGTCTCGGGCAGAACGTCGTGAACTCTCGCGGTGTTTGGGCCGCAGCTTCAGAGCAGCATGGCGGCGGCGGCGATGCGGAGCTGCTGCAGGGGAGTCCTGCAGGCGGGCGGCCACGGCAGAGCTACTCCCCTGTGGCCCCGGCGCACCGGAGGTCAGTCCCGCTGAGTGTCGGCGACCTGTTCAACACGCTCTGAATGGCGAGGGCAGCCGTGGCGGATAATGAAGCGAGAGGTCGGGGGTGTGTCATCAGGGCGGCCGGAGAGATCTTCGTTTCCTTACATTGTCGTAAAACGGTCCGTCCGTCCGCAGTACCGCTGTCGTGAACGTGTTGACAGTGAAGACTAGCGGCCGGTCGTTTCTCTACGGGTCCCTCAGGTTGATCATTTACCAGCTTCAGCGAGCTCTTCTGTTGGTTTTATTGGAAGAAGATTTACTGAAGGGAGGTCTGTGTTTGTGCGCGTTTTACGATGACTATTTCCATATCGTTTTGAGCAACAGGGTTTTATTACTCTTTCTGTTCAAGGTTTAGGGCGAATTGGTATTTTACTCTCGCGTATTACTATTGGTTATCTATAGTTTGATAATAGTTCTTGAGGAGGTTTTTCGGCGACACATGAGCGCCTCTCGATAAGGAGTGCAGTGGCCTCTGTTGAAATGAGTGACTTGGGCCATTCGCCTGTTATGATTAATCAACATTGTCGTGAGATGTATGATTCTGCCGTAAACATGTGGCCAGTAAGTGTTGCCCACCGGTCAGTATGATCTGCGTGTCACATAAAGCCAGCCAGCAGGTGCGAGTGCTGTGGTGTTGCTGTCAATATTGAGTGTGAATTTGTTTATTATTGCACAGGATGGAAAACGTTGGGAAGCACAGGAGCTGGCTGAGGGAAGCAGGTACAGTATAGAGAAGTGCCTCTGTGTGAAGGCCACAGGACAGCCTAAACAAACCACTGTGCACAGCCTCCCTTACACTGACCTCCATGGGGCTTAAGGTCTCAATTAATACATGCAGTCGCTTTTGGTTCATAATGTGTGTATTCTAGTGTTTTCACTTAGCTGACAGACTTTCAATAATTATCCAGTAGAAATCATTCCATACCGACAATTCTGAAGTCCTTTATTTCATTAGTTGTATGTTTTTTTTTGTGTCATCTGACACGTGAGGCAGGTTTTGAGAACCTGCACAATCAATAAGTTGTGAGATTGTATTGCAGTGAAGGAGAGCGCATTTTCCTCCCATGCTACCTCACGAAGAACCTCATATTTTACACCTTTTTTTCCTTGTCAGGATTAAGACAGAAGTCATCAGTGCAGTATTTAAATCGCCCAGATCTTCCAAAGCTGGCCTACCAGAGAATTAAAGGCAAGAGCCCCGGCGTGGTGTTCCTGCCTGGCCTCGCCTCCAACATGAACGGGCAGAAGGCAGAGGCGCTGGAAGATTTCTGCAAATCTTTAGGTCATTCGTATTTAAGGTAATTCCTCTTGGAGCTCTACCATTGTTTTACAGTCCTGAATTGTTCACATGGACCATTGCAAGTTATTTGGGGGAGACTCTTCTTGTCTGTAAAATTGAAATTGCTTATTTTTAAAAATTACATTCATCCTAAAATATTACAGAACAAGCCTCCCCCTGCTGTTGTGCACTAAGGAATTGGGAATTTCAGTGCTTACCCTCTGACCTCTGTTTAGAATAGGTTAAGGAGTGCATGCTGTTTCTCAGATGTTGTGCAGCATTTTAATGATTGATAAATGTGAAGCTTTACTCTTTTGTAGTAATGTGAGCTTGAGTGATTTCCATCAGTAATGTAACTTAAGACCTACTATAAACAGTAATGTGTACAAGTGTGTCAGTTAGACCTTTGTTTAATTCAGTTGGATTACCATATACCGTTTTTGCAGTAAAATGCCAGATTGACTCTCACAATCTGAAGAGTTGACCAGGCGCAGAAGACTACATCAAAATATAAATCATTTAAAACTTAATAATATCCATAGTCTTCAAATTTGAGATCTATAAACAACCTGTTATTTGAATAAAATCATATTTAGAGGAGTCTGTTAGTATAAATGTGAAATAGTCACTCTTTTATGACAGCAGTGTTCTACTGGCCAGTGTTTGAATGTAATGAAGGTGTGGCCATCCATCCCCTCTGGGATTCTCTCAGGTTTGATTACACGGGATGTGGGGCGTCGGAAGGTGTGTGGGAAGAGTGTACGCTCGGCACGTGGAAGAAGGATGTGCTGACCGTGCTGGACGAGCTCACAGAAGGACCACAGGTAAGGGCTGCTTCCAGAGAGCTCCGGGGCTTCCCAGCTTTTATTAACACTATTGCAATGGTATTTGTTTCTTGCTTTCTTTTCTTATGGGGGTTTTGTTTGTAATTGTTAGTGTGTGTACACTTCTACAAGAAGCTGGAGACAGAGAGAGATTTCAGAGAGACGGAATAGAGGGTTGGTCCTAATCTGATTTGTGCTGGAGGTGAAAGTTGTCCTGTATTGCGGCCCACAGCCCACTGCTGCTGTGTGAGGAATGCATCTGGGAGGTGCCGTGTGGGTACGGTGGGTTGTGAGTGCAGCTGAGTGTTGTCTTTGCTGCAGATCTTGGTGGGTTCTAGCATGGGCGGCTGGCTGATGCTCCTTGCCGCGATCGCTCGGCCGGAGAAGACCGCGGCTCTTATTGGCATCGCCAGTGCTACGGATCACTTCGTCACTGCTTTTAAATCCCTTCCTATAGAGGTAAGCAGAGCATTAGGTCTCATGGTTACTTGGTTTATATGACTTAAGAGCTATCTTTTTATCAGGCTTTACTTCCTCCTTCCTGGACATGTTCTGCAAGCTGAACACACTTTTCTTTCCCTTGAAGGTGCGCAAAGAAACGGAAGAGAAAGGGGTGTGGAAGTTGGTGAGCAAGCACAGTGAGGAGGGCTTCTATAACATGCGCCTGGAGTTCATTAAGGAGGCGGAGAACCACTGCATGCTGCAGAGCCCCATTCCTGTCACCTGCCCTGTGCGGCTTATCCACGGCATGCAGGACCAGGACGTCCCCTGGCACGTCTCCATGCAGGTGGCCGAACGTGTACTGAGCACCGACGTGGACGTCGTCCTGCGCAAACACGGCACGCACCGCATGTCTGAGAAGGACGACCTCAAGCTGCTGGTCTACACTATCGACGACCTCATCGACAAGCTCACCACGCTGGCCTGAGCGGACTGGAGTCGACCTTCCTTCTCCTGGCTTCTCTTCTGGGCACTGTGAAGGCAGTTCATTGCCACGCTTATGCAATTAAAGAAAAGGGGATCACCAAAGTAAACAAAACTGTCCGAGAAGTAAAAGACACACAGACGCAGAGAAAAGCTTTTTTTGAACCTTCTATTCCATTTTGCCTTACAGATGGAGTTTTATTTTATTTTATTTTTGATAGTAGTTAAATTGCAGTGTGTTTGTAGTCACACTAGGTTATGTAAAAGATGCTGCTATTTTTGTTTCTATGACAGAACCCCCCCCCCCGCATGTCCCGGAGCTATTTTTCCTACTGTTTTGTACCAACACACACACACACACACACAAATCTATATTCATGTTCCTGTGCCTATTTTTATGACTTTGTTCCACAGAATTTGCCATGGTGTTTATGTATACTTTCAAATAAACATGGTATGTTGCCTGGAATGGGTTTCCTTTTTCTGTTGTGATACGTGTGGGGTTACCATGGCTAGTACAGACTGCCAGTGCTCGAAGATCACCTCTTTAGATCCATTATTTATAGGGTATATCTTTGTTTTATTAACCTTGCAGAACTGTTTATATATCCGGTGTGTATCTTTGATAATTTATGATTTGTTCTCCAGTACTGTCTGCCGGCTTGCTCAGCCCTCAGAGACTGTGCATCTCAGTGCCAGAGACAACAAACTCATATCATCAATATGCCATTAGAGGGCAGCAAATATCAAGGAAATTATAATGGTCAACTCACCTGCAATTACTAGCTGATTGACTTTCTGCCAAGTTTCTCCTCAAGGTTTGAAGTATACAGGAATTGACTCCTTCTATGTCTACCTTATTGGTCTGTTGGCACCTGGAGCCGACACATTTCCTGTGACAGCACAATGTCAGTTCTCACCGTTGCCATAGATTTATGCATGAATTGCAAGAACCATTTTTTTTTTTTAAGTTGTTGTTGCTACATGCTTGTCTGGTCCTATAAGGAACATTAGCAAATAGTTTAATTTCTCTGAGCGTGTATGCATTTATATCTAGATGTGCAGTTGTGTGTTATAATAATATAGTCTCAATAAAAAACTAGTCAGGAATCTGCTTCTAGTAATTTGTGTTACGGACAAATGACAGTTTTAGCTTGAATGGGAAAAGCTCAGGAATGTAAAAAAGTTAAATATTAATGGAAAACTGGTAGAAATTATTAATATTTCATATTACATTGAACATGTGCCTAACAAAGTGCAGTTTTCACTAAACTGAAGGAGAAAGTATTCTGGAACTGTGCATATAAAAAACTGCCTTTTCAAATTCTGCTTCCATACCAAAGTTAAATGAAAGAACCTTTCATATTTGTTGGGCCAGACAAGTAGGTTTCCTGCTGCAAACTGTTTAGCTCATGAACTTACAAAATGCTGAGCTCCAGCTCTTCCTTTTATAAAATATAAGACTCCATATTCTCTATTCTCCCATACTTTCTTTTTATCACCATACATTTATTTTATCATCCATGTCAGTCATTCAATGCAAAAAAGTCACTTTATGATAATGGGTACCAATTATTGATGAACTGATGTATAAATAGCACAGGATTGACATGAATAGCTTATGTACTTCATCTGAGTTTAGTTAATCACATATATAACAAGGTTAGGGATAGGATTACAGACTAGGTTTGTGATCAACATCAGAACTGGCAGTGCATGAGGCATTCATAGGTTATTCCTTTAGGATTCATACAGCAGTTCATTAAGAATTGGTGCCCATTATTGTAAACTGTTACCCAAAAATAAATAAATGCAATGGTTTGCTGCCATATTATACTGCAACTACTGATGCTAGAAAAATGTAACAAAACATGTTTCTGTGCTTCATTTTGCTTCATTAAAGTATTACTGTATCCAAAAAGTACATAATTTCCGTAATTAAAACTGAAGAATTAGATAATCGTGGTTCATTGTTTCTTAATGTTGCCATATCCTACAGCCAGTTATTAATACAGGTTTTGCTTGGATAATGTTCAAATTGATATTTGTTTTTCAAATAAGATGGAACCAAACCAAGAGCACAAAGAGCCGGTGTGTTCCACCTCGCTCAGCAGTATTGGAAAAACGCGCTTCCTTGTGTAGGAATGCCCTTTTTCCCAGCTTGCGTCCTGCTGTGAAGTTTTTCGGCTGCCAGCATTGAAGAGCAAGTTGTGTAGTTGCGGTGGCTGGCCCTGAGAGTCTCATCCAAGCAGACAGAAGGTAAGTTTTAAATTTCTAATTATTTCAAAGATATATGCACCTCTATTTTAACTATGTTGCAAATTGTGTGATGAGATATTTGTAATTCTGTGTCAGGTAGTGTTTTTTGTGTTTTGTTTGTTTCTTCTGGTTACTTTTGCTTTACTCTAGGGGAGCAGAAAGGAAGCAAGATGCATAGTCATGCTGTGTTTGAGCAGTCTTGTTAGAATCAGATGAGTTAAACCTTGATTGTAGGATGCATCAAACAATATTGATTCATAATCGATTACATTAAAAAATTAAATGTGGCACATAAACAGTGAACACATGGAGATACAAACAAACACATACACACAGACCAGTGGAGTAAAGGTAACATTGCATGTAATATATAGGGCAAAGATAAGGCATTGACCCTTTGTGACTGATGCACAGTGGCGACACCAGCTAGAGTCTCTGTTTTGTCTGTTCTTGTTGACCATGTTGCTCAATCTTTAAGCTTTATTGCTCATAGTAACCATGATTACAATCAAAACATATACATCTCCAATTAACTTTTGTTTCAACAGTATATCCAAGCATTTGATTTGCTTTTTTATTGCTTCCCACACTGTTTAGATTGAGATAATGATATCCCATTGTATATGTTTGTCAGGTGCCAGCCCTTAACTGAATATTGTCTAAGTTCCATTGTATAATCTGTGCTGCTGAAACTGTATGTCATCTAATAATTTGACAAGTTTACTAACTGTATCAGAGGCTAGATCATTAATATCAATTAGGAAAAACAGACACCCTTACACTGTCCCTGGTCCCTGGTCCAGCTTTATGGCCTTTCATGTGGCATTTGCAGTTTTCATAGTCAGTGTGAATATTGTAGTTAGAGGTCAATATAAATATAATTTGCTTGAGTACAAATGAGAATATACCATCAGGTGATTGGTTTATTTTAAGTTTTCCAATTGAAGTTCCCTTCTTCCTCTATCTTGATATCAGTTAGGATTGCTCCCTAAGCTGTTATTAGTGTTATTAGTTTCTTCCTTGGTAATCACCTCTGTGAAATACTCTACACTCTGCCCCAGGTCTATAATTACCCCAAGCTGTTTTACTTCTTCCAACCTGATTAACCTACAAGCTATTTTATACTACTTCCCTTATAAATATATTACTTGCATATTAAAAAATGTATTGTGCAAAAACTACTGTCACATGCAGACAAACTATCTATCTAGATGTTTCTGTCCCCTGTTTGACTGGGGTTAGTGGTGCATGGTCTCCTTCTGGAACAGTGGCCTCAATGTGGTCCAAAGGTTCTGCGGTGGTTTTAATGGCGGCGGGTGACCTTTTGAAGCGGTGTGTTGGAAATGAACTGTAATCACTTCCAGCGTAGACACTGTCGCCTCTCAGTCCAAAGGGCAGACAACATTACACACTGAACAACGTCAGGAAAGCCAGGACACAGGTACAGAAACTGCTGGGCTCACAGCATACCTGTGCGTAAGAACAGTAAGACTGAACCTCTTAATAACCTCATATATTCTGAAAAAGTGTGAAGACTGAGGAGGATTGCCTTGACTCTGGAAGGACCATGTGTGCGAAGCCGTGCCAGGTGGTGCTTTTGGCGGGGC
Organism: Amia ocellicauda; assembly: GCF_036373705.1. NCBI lineage: Eukaryota > Metazoa > Chordata > Actinopteri > Amiiformes > Amiidae > Amia > Amia ocellicauda. The sequence goes on from NC_089852.1 coordinate 29,833,766, forward strand.
TCCTGTGTGGTAAGACCCTCTACTTGTGTGGCTGGGATTGTGTGTGACTGAGGGGAGGGAAGCACTTTTTGCTCATGAAAAGCAACCCCCAACAAAACATATGCAAGGTTAGGAGAAACATTACCAAAATAATATAAATGTTTATTTTAAGTGGTGAATAATTTAAAAAGTAGGTACTTATTTTATCCTGTTGTATATTTTTTAAGTTTTAAATATACTATTTGCTGGTGGTATGAATTACCTATTGACTTGGTGAAACAACTTTCCAGAAAGTTTCACTATTTCACCATATTTTCACTACATTCATACTTCATAAAATCAGCTGATGTTTTTAATTTTTTATTTTGTGCTGTAAATACAGGAGTGTCCAGTGCTCCATTTATGAAGGAGGAGGATGCTAATCAGTTCATCCGACTGAAGAGACAGGCGCAGTATTCACAAGATGGCTACTGGGACCCGTACCATGCACACAACCAGTGGGGATACACTGTCCAAGAGCAGGTCAGTGCACTGCCACACTGCCTCAAACTGCTACACACTGACACAAAACTGGGAAGTAATACAACCAGACCAGAGCGTAGGTCATTCTTAGATGCGGTGTCTCAGTATTGTACTGGCAAATGTTAAGCTTAGAATGATATATGTAAGCAAAGGTACAATTTTATTCTCCCTATTATGTCCTCCAGACAACCAACTAATGCTAGTGGCATTACTGGGCAAAAACTTCAGCGTAAATCCAGTTCCCTTTTAGTTTCGTAAGACCACAAAACAGAATTTGCCACATGGCTACAGAAGCTCCTGGGTGTTTCAGGTGGGCTTTCTTGAGTAATGGCTTCATTCTTGTCACCATACCATACAGGCCAGATGTGTGGATTGTGGAGTGTTGTCACATGTACACTTTGACCAGTCTTGGCCATAAAAGTCTGTATCACACTTGACCTCTTAGTCTCTGTCATCCAGTTTGGAGGGGCAGCATGATCGAGGCAGGGTCTTGTGGTGCCCTACACCTTCCACTTCTTAATAATTGTCTTGGCCGCACTTGCCCTTTGATAGTTTTTATACCCATCCCCTGATCTGTGCTTTCAACAACTTTGTCCCAGAGTTATTTTGAAAGTTCTTTCATGTTCATGGTTGAGTCTTTGCTACAGGAACTGCTGAATTTATCCACAAATCATTTGAATCACTACAGTTTATCAAAGATAAACTTGGTGTGTGATCTGGAAGGTGATTGCTTACACCTGAATTAATTTAGGATTGCTGTTACAAGGGACAATTATCCAACCAAGCCATTGCAATTTTTATTTAATACATTTTTATTACCCTTCAGTTATTTGAGAGCTTAAAACCCTTGTATTGTTTTACTGTGGATTGCAGAACAACAGCAGGTTATGTGCTCCTTCTCTGTATTTTAGGCTACTGAATACTGGACATCACTCCGGACCAACGCACAGTACTATATGGACATGGGTTACATGATGTTTGATCCATCTGTTGCCATGTAAGTCCAAATCCTCTCAGCTTTAAGTTAAAACAGCAATATTTTTGTATAAACTGGATAGAGAATATGAAAGTGCTTTTGAGATTTCAGCCTACGATGTTGGACAGAGGAACGGATATATCCAGATACTTCCTGAGGCTTCCTGAGTCTATTCAGTTGAACAGGTACGCTGGCAGCTGTGAGTGTTGCTGGTCTCAAACTGAAGCCCTCGGGATAACAGCTCAGAGAATCAGAGGTGTCAGACAGCCTGTTTTGTTTTCACAGAGAGAATAACAAGGTGTATATGGACATGCTGCGCAGCACAGGGGAGCACCTTCACGACCAGGCAGGCCAGCACTGAGCCCCCAGGACAGCAGGATCGTGGTAGATGCCCCGCAGCCAGGGTGGCATAGAGCAGCCAGGTCACCCAGTCAAATACAGTGCAGGCTGCTTCAACAAACTGCCCTGCCTGGGTCCAGATCAGCCATAGATTATTGGTGCTATTCTTGGTAGGACATCAAGGGCTTTCTTATATTATGCAATATAATATGTAGTGAAGTGTATTCATACCATCCATTCCATACAAAGTCGTGATTAAAACACGGGGTGTGTAAACCTTTGACTGCAGCTGCATTCATTTCTGTGGAGCAACAGTCAAACATTTAAACACCGGTGTGTGGAATATATATAGTTCTCTCTTGGCTGGATTGTTGTTCATCACAATCTGAAAATATTTAATTGACCAAAAAGTGTCATTTAATGTACAGCTTTGTATTCACATGAATGGATCACAGAATAATATTGTTTCAAATGAAGAATGCAAAATACAGTTAATATAATGTCATGTTCTTCAATATTTTTTATACTCTAGGCTTGTCAATATAGAAACAATAAATTGCATTTCTGCAGTGTCAGTCTCTGTCAGTCTGTCAGGCTCTCCATTAGTTCTGATTATGGTAATATATGTTTATATTTTTATTTCACGTTTGTGGTGCTTTTTAACCTCAGTGTCACCCCCCTGCCGCTGCTGTCCTGACAGTGACACTTCTGGACACATCGGACTCTCCACTTCATGTGGTGTGTTTTCTACATAGTGTTAAGTGTGTACCGTACTGTTGATCATGCATGAATAAAGTTCAAAACAAAATATGAATGTTTTTAAATAAAAATATATTAGTATTAATCAGAAGTAGAACAACATCAATAACAATAACAGCATCGTTAATTCACTCATGTCAGAGGAATAAAGGTTTAATAAAAAGCATTAATCGATGCTAAAGAACAACACACACTGGCGCTGCACAGTCCCCTAGCTGTCCTGCTGTCTTGTTATAAGCTTGCAGTGAACAGCCACTTTCAGCACAACGCTCAGCTGCTATTGCAACTCTGAGGAATCAAGACTGTAGACTGTATGTACCCCATATACTAATGTTAAGGTGTAATTTCTCACAAACAAATATAATAGCAATACAAATATATAAATGAATATCAAAATAAAAATGATTAATAATTATAATAATACTGCACTGCATGGGGATCAAGAATGACGCCATTCCGGGCCCCGCCCCGCGGCGCACGCCCCGCCCCCCGCGCAGCCCTTATTACCGCACAGCCGCTGTCCAGCCTTTCAGCACCTCCAGGAGCAAGAGGCGGCGGACGGGAGGGATTGGATTTGCAAACATCGTTGTGTCAAGCCGCACATCCACAGCTGCAGTGAGTACGAGCCGGCACAGTGCATTCGTTAGAGCTGTCATTATTACTGTGGCTCAAAAATAAAAAGTGACGCGTGCATGTATATGGCACAACTTTAAACATGCCTAAATAAATGCTGTTGTTTTTCAGTCTTTAAAGTTATTGGCTTTATTATGTAGCACTCTTCTGTAGTTTTGTGTTTGTTCGCTTTGCAATTATTCAAGCCGATGTTGCGCAGGATGCTGTTGCAGGATCCTCAGTGACTGCAGCCCTTCTGTCCGTTCGGCCCCTGCGGTCAGACGTGCGGACAGTGTCCAGTGTGGACCGGGCGTGTGTGGGGGAGGCTGCAGCTTCGCCAGGCTGAAGTCACTCCGTTTTTCAGTATTCATCTGTTGTGCTTTTATCAGATGTATGCGGAAACTTATCCACTATACTTTCCCACGCAGTTACGATGGAGGAAAACATGTCGCATCGTTTATTCGCTCTGAGAGGAACCACTCCAAGAGGGTTGCTCTGACGACGTTTTCTGCCTGTGTCAGTTGTTTATTATATGATGTTGATGATGATGATTATTGTGATTTTAACAATATTAATAATAATTCGTTGTTATCTATATTTAACCTTTAGTACAGGGAATCGGAACAGCCATTTAAAATTGGAACTGCGATTAGATTTTATTCTTATACTCCTTGTCATCCTCTGACTACTACTACTATTATTATTATTATCTAAATGTGCTCCTAGGTTAATTCGGTTTACTGTGTAGGTCTGTTGTTACCAAGAAAGTGAGAGAAAGAAAGAGAAACCACTCCTAAACGCTCTGATTATATTTCTGTCATGAGGTTAAATAATTTAAATCCCCGAAAGATATTACTATTACTTACTTGACATTTTGCAAAGACCAAGTTTCATTATATTAAATTCATAAACATTTCTTATATATATATATATATATATATATATATATATATATATATACAGTATAATATATATGTGAGGTGTTTCTCTCCAGTCCACAGTCCTGGGCTGGCTGAAAAGGACCACACCCCGATGCTGGCTAATGGTAGATCTAATAATACCCTTGGGAGACTGTAGATTGCCTCTGTCCTGCTGCTGTAATAGTATCAATTACTCACGAACATCAGACCGTTTTAGGGCAACATCTGTACTTAGATTGTGGGGGATCATTTTCTAAAATATGCTGCCCTGTAACTGTCATGTTCCTTCTTCAGACACAGTTTTTAAAAATTCAAAGTGCAAATAAAATGTTTTGATTGCACAAACATCTATTGTAAGTATGAATGTATTTAACTATCTATTTACAGTGCAGCTAATGTTTTTGTGTCTATAGCCATTTGGAAGTTTGTGAATTTGCAGTAAGTTGCTCCCTGTAGAGAGGGCGCTGAAACCTCTGTTAGGCAGCCCTGAAGACACTGTGCCACTGTTGTGTTTCAGTAATGGCTAACAGAGGACCCAGCTATGGCCTGAGCCGAGAGGTACAGGAGAAGATTGATCAGAAGTATGACACCGAACTGGAGAGCCGACTGGTAGATTGGATTATAGCCCAGTGTGGTGGCAATGTAGAGCGTCCCCAGCCAGGAAAAACCAACTTCCAGAACTGGCTGATGGACGGCACGGTAGGAGCCTCAATTGTGCATTATGCTATTATTTATACTTACAACTGGCTACAGTTTAAGAAAAATTAATTGAGAAATGTGTATATAAATCTAGTATAATATGACAGCAAGGCATTTTTTTTCCATCATCTGAATCAACTGGAGAGCAACATGGATGAGGAATAATACTTTTATAGTTAGCACTATTACTGTTTCATCTAGACTAGTACTACTACCATTACTAATCCAATATGATTACTGCAAGCCTCCACAAGTTATTATTTACTTACTGTGTTTTTCCAATTAAAGTGGCAATTAATACTTGTTATCCAGTTAACCAGCCATGAGAAAAATACTTGTATAATACCTCCATTCAAGGCTGTAATGTTACAGTATTCAGTATTGAAATGATTTGAGAAAACACAGCCCTTAATGAAAGTAATCAATGTGCAGGCCTTTGTGGTCATGGTGGTGCCAAGTGTGGAGTACCAGCTAATGCTGATGGGCTCTGGCTGAGCACTTCTTGTTCATTGTACTCTCTGGTTTTCCTCTGTCTTAAGATGCTCTGCAGGCTGATAAATAGTCTTTACCCCCGAGGTAAGGAACCCATCAAGAAGATTCCAGAGACACAGATGGCCTTCAAGCAGATGGAGAAGATTTCCCAGTTCCTGAAGGCGGCCGAGGCCTATGGAGTTATTACAACAGACATTTTCCAGACTGTGGATTTATGGGAAGGTATGCCAATCAGACTCTCCCACCAAGCAGGGTCGGCTTAAGAAAAACACACACAAAGGTTGAGTGTGCTCATTTTGTTGGGTAATTGATTTTGTACAGAGACATTCTGAATCTCTGTCCACATTTAAAAAGCATTTTAGATGTAAAAATACATAAATAATAAATGTTGTAGAGCTGTGAGTATCTCGGTTCCAAGTATTTGTATATCACTGCATTGCTTCAGAGGGGTGCTGAGCTACACAGAGGGTGTTTGTCAAGGTGCTGTAGCTACACTGCCCTCTCTCTCTCAGGTAAAGACATGGCAGCAGTGCAGAGGACTCTTATGGCACTGGGCAGCGTGGCCGTGACGAAGGACGATGGATATTATCGGGGAGATCGCAACTGGTTCCATAGGTAAGACAGGCATCACAATGTTTCCATATAGCCCAGCACTACCCCTGTGCCACTGTGTTCTTCTCCCAATGACTTTGTAGTTACCCCCGCTATAGTACCATCTATTACTGTAACAGTGGACTCCAGCCTCACATACGCTGTGTTAGTTATCTTGAGCTGACAGGAAGGCCACTGCAGGAGAAGGCCTGTGGGTCTGGCTGTGAGTGCGGATCTTTGTGCTCTGTATCCAAATTTCTGTCAAGTGCCCACAAAAAGCTGTACTTACACATAATGAGCTGTATAATTCATCTGAAGTATTCCTGTAATGGGAAAGCCTACATTTGCAGTTATCTGACCTTTTTAATATTCCGGGATGTCCTCTGGGACTACATCTAATTGAATGTAACGTCATCAAATGTAATGACATAGAATTCCCAATCGTAAATCCAAATCATAGCCCCTTCAGACTAAACCAGAGACACAATCTGAATCCAGGCCTGGCTAGGGAGAGTTGCAGAGCCTCCCTCAGACCTGTCTTATTTCCCAGTGTAGTTGCCGTGAAGGATGGCTCTGTGTTTTGGGAGCAGGATGAAAGGTGTGTGAAAGTGCCAGCGTTGTCCATGAAAGAGACATTCACCTCTCCTCTGTCCACAGGAAGGCGCAGGGCAATCGGCGGGAGTTCTCCGAGGAGCAGCTACGCCAGGGGCAGAGCCTGATTGGCCTGCAGATGGGCAGCAACCGTGGGGCATCTCAGTCGGGCATGACGGGGTATGGCATGCCCCGGCAGATCATGTGACCAGAGACCTGGCGCAGGCAGACGCATGGCGTTATCTCAGTCTCTGGGACGGGGGGCTGCAGCAACTGCGCATAAAGAAGCTTGACCTGACAGCCTTGGAAATCAGTTCCTCAAACGACCATCAAGCCTGGCAGGAAGTGCTTCACACAGACAACCCCCAAGACTGCATTGTAACCAAATGTTGAAATGTTAAATACAGTGCTATGAGTGAGAAGGGAGTGTGCTGTAGAAAACAATGTGTCACAAAATGACTGTATAAATATTTATATTTATTTATTAATGTATTTTGGTCATTTTTATCTTTATTTAACTTTATAGTGAGTTTATTCAATATTACCACTGTCACATTGTCATGTACTTTTCTGTGTTTAAATGCTATTGTCTGTTGGAATAAAATGTCAAGGCTAATCCATTAACCCGGGTTCAGGATGTCTGTTCCTCCGTTGTACAATTATGTTCATTTCGAAATTAAACATTTTCTTTTTTTGAAGCAAACGTAGAAGCTTTTTTGTGAACCTTTGCTGATTTGGAAAGTGTGTTTTAGGAAATAAGAAATCTCTCTGACTCTGTGACTTAACCCTTAACGGTTCATATCTCTACAACACTGTAACTGTCCTGAAGGCTACACACTGATATGCCAACAGCATGGGAATGTAATAAGCTGTTAATCAAAGCACTATCATAACATTTAATCTTCACTTCCTATAGGGAATTATATTCACTGAGTAAACTGAGAATTTTAGACAGCACTCCAAGACATATATTATTTAGTATTACACTTTTACTGATTCATATACAGGATGTCATTTACTTGGTGTATATATATATATATATATATAATATTTAAATATATACACACACAATAATAGTGACTGAGTGTTCTGTGGCGTAACACCAGCCAATGAAGAATGAGTCACATTAGTGCAGAGCAGGGGACATCGGCATTGACCTGAGGATACATGTGTGTGTGCGTGAACACTAAAGCTAAGGATTAATAGCGTGTTATTTTTAAAGCTTTTCGTCATATAGTTTTTATGTTTCATATCAATATTCAGTGACAAAATGAGCTCTGGGGAGACCTGTCAGGATGCATTATGTATGACGAGGGGTTGGGGTCAGGAGGAGCTCATCTGCTGTGAAGGGTGGCTCTGTACAATCCAATAGAACCACTCTGACTCTCCGTCCCAGGGGAACCTGTAATTCAATACTGCGATATATAAAGCACTGCCTTCCAAGGACACAAAGGGAATCCACTCATGTTTTCTCTGTTGGTTTGGTTCTATTCTGTTTTAGTTTGTGTGTGTTTGTTTTTCAGGCCGGGCACTGGGAGTGCGTCCGGCGCAATACACTCCCCGAGCCTGTAGCCCTCCAGGAGTGAGTGAGTGTGGATGTGCAGCCTCACAGCCCCCGACACTCAGCGTGATTTGTTTCTTGGCAGCTGTATAATTAAACAATTCACTTCAAACAAACTGCTGTCCAGTCAAACCCTGAACTCATTTCGGTTATGTGAATGGAGGGCAATGTAATAAACCACTGACAGATGTTTTTTTTTTTTTTCCCAGAGTTAAAGGGATGGTTGCAAGTGTTTTAAAGTTAGATGGAATAGGTTTATATCTGAATATGACTTATATTGCAGCTAATGTTCAAAAACAGATGTTGTAATATTTAATATCCACCCTTCTCCCACCAGACGCAGAAGAGCTGAAGATGAAAGCATGGGGAGGACTCTCTGGGAGGCTTTTATCCTGCAGGGTGCTGACCAAGCCTGGCTGGAGATGGTGAAATTATAAACGCAGGTAACGATACAAACTTTCACCTGTACCTATTGTATTTTTGTATGTATAAGTATTAAAACTTGTACTCTGACAATGAGACACATAGTGACTGGGTACAAGTTTGTAATTTATTATAATTGTCAATTATTTGATTCGGACTGGACTATAATTTAATTTCAGATACAAAATAGAAATTGGGAAAAACATATCTTTGAGGCAAAGAGGAATTAACCAGAAAGGTTTTGATCTATCTTCTCTGTATCTCTTCCTCTTAATACTGCCCTCATACAGAGAAACTCATTCATTAGGCGAAGACAACAAATCGGGAGAAGCGAACCAAAGCGCTTAGTGAAAAGGTCACAGGGGATTCGGACAGCTTTCCTTTCCATTAAAGCAATGTTTTTGTTTATGGTGCCAATAAGGTATTATGGCCTGGCTTATCGATGAGGAAAACTGAATGTGACAAGGCTGCATGAATTAGCATTTATCAACCGGCACATCTATCACTGTCCGCCCTATTAAACTGTCTCTTGGAGAACTGCCATTCACAGAGATGCTATCACTCACAGGCATCTGGACACATTTTTAATTAGGTATTTCAGCATATAGCGTCTTCATGTACTGTATATTAAATAATACATCTCCCATTCAATTACAAAATGTATCTTGATATGCAACTCCATCCAAGCCTTACTGATCTGCATTTTAAAATATGTTGAAGCCCTCTCTGCTCTACTATAGTAATTCCTACACCGTTCACCCAGTTTGGATGTAACTACCCTCACATTAAAGATGATAGTCTACACTTAAATCACATATTGTTTCCTTTCAAATCCATTGTGGTGTTGTACAGAGCCAAAATTATGACAATTGTGTCACTGCCCAAATATTTATGTACCTAACTGTATGTATTATTTATTCCAAGGTAAATGCTTAATTTTAATCTGATTAACATAGATTTACCCACAGGCTAAATTGAATGTGTTTTTTTTTATTGTTTTGTTTGAAACACGATTGTAAACTGATGACTGAAAATTGAATATGACAGCCTAGACATGTGGTTTCTTGTAACTTCTGATAGAGATAACTCTATTCAGAAGAGAGACTGGAAACGAATCCCCTGAGAATTACAAACATGACAGGGAGTCCAGGATAAATCTGTCCCATAACTTTACATTGTGTAAACATTAATCTTTTGGATAGTGTATTATATATCCAATTATACAATTAACAAACAAAAAAAAAGCTTGGTTTATTTCCTAATATAAATGTATTTGTAATAAAATTGTTAGTCCCAGAGTCAGTACCAGACAGCCTGTTGCTCATGACATGACAGGAAACAGACATAGAGTAGTTTGTATGTCACATATATATATATATATATATATATATATATATATATATATATATATATATATATATATATATATATATATATATATATATATATAATTATTTTGTGTACCATTATTCTGAAGAAATGCTGTAAACTTCAGCTTAAAATGACTAGGAGGTTTTTGAGTGCTGTATTCTGAATGTAAAACTGAATGTAAATGGATAGACAGGTAAGGGAGTATTTGGAAACTGAAGACGTGATAATTACATATACATTTAGGCGGATGTACGACGCATGCAGTTTTTTTTCTCTCTAATGCCAGAAATGGATGATTTAATATGTTCCCAATTCACTAGAAACAATACGTCAGTTACAAATGCACTTGTCAATTAAATAACCATTAAATTGCATATGTCCGATAAGACAATCCATGCCATAATGGACCTGTCCGATAAGACACGCAATGTAGAGCCGGTTAAAGGAACTAATCACGACAATGCAAACAGTCAACTTTAATATGAATGAAAAACATGTTGGCTGTCTAATGCTTGAAATCTGATGTTTGCACAGAGGACTGAAGGGCAACCACACTGTACTCACAAGTACTGCCAGCACAGGCCCATGTCAGCATGGCTTCTGCACCAGTTCGCTCTTTCGGCACTTTTTCTACATTGAGTAAAACATTAATATAATTTAACACAGAGAAGCCACTGTGCACTCGGTTGTACTGAAATAATGCCCAGTTCTGTTTTTTCATTCATTATGTCACTCAGTTACACGTTTGCTGAAACGGCGCCCCCTTGTGGGGACTGATTTGCTCTTATATCCCACCAGTTCAGAACCACAGCATCTCTCCCGCTTGAGTCGAGTGTAAAGTTTGCGGGCGGGTTTTTAAATGCTGTCAGCTTGTTATTGTATACGTATGAATGCTCAAATGTTATAGCATGGTGCACTGCTGATGATGGTAGTCTTGATGTATTGTCAACGGCTGGCACAGACACGAAAATATACGAGAATTAATTGATTACAGGTGTCACCTTATGTTATGGGATTGTATGATAATTTGGGGTCTGTGAGACTCTTCAATAAGGTGCACAAACCATTCTCATTGTGTAATGGGAACAACCACAATTCGGAAAAAAAACCTATAATAAGGGTACCTATAATAGGTATACAAATACCTGTTGGTAATAATAGCACACGTAGCAAATAACACAACTACAAAATGAAATACAACACAAATAAAGTTCACACATATATAATAATACAAAATGAGCACTACATGGGTTTACTGGGTCTGCAGGAACTTTATGGAGTTTGCTGATGAAATCTATGAAATTAATTTGTCACTTAATGTGTGTGTGTGTGTGTGTGTGTGTCATGATTATCAACAGCTTTGCCACAACTACGTAGCAGAGAAAGTAGGCAATAGCAAGGAGCTGGTAGCTGTACAGTAGGGAATTAGGGTAGAAGGTGGTTTTCTCCATGAGATCCGACATTAGTCTCCAAAGCTGTGGTCCAGAACCCGCTGTGTGCATGGAGAAGCACAGGCAGCTCGGCTGTATTGTACGGACTAAGTGTCTTTATCAAGATATATTATAAAATATAAAATGTAATGTATGCCCTCACGCAGAGTGCCTTGAGCAAGAGCCTGGATACCGACCTGACCTCTGATGACAGTAATGCTCTCTTCCAGGGCACTATAGGGTTACAGGTACCTCCTGCTTTAGAAACCGATACTCCACTGACAACAGCTCAGAAAACACCCCGGCAAACGTCGTGCTCGGCCGGTGCGATGGGATTATGTCTGGCTTGTGTACGGCTCCTCTTCCCCCCGCCTAAAGCGACCTACCGATACCCTGCAGCGAGGCAGCGGCGCCCCAGGATGGGCACGGAAACCGAGGGGCACAGCCCGAGCCCCGCTGGGGACAATGCCAGTGTCAGTATCAGCACCATCGGGGACAATGTCTGTGTGAGTATCTAAACCATCAACCGTCTCCTCTACTCTAATCTAAAACATAATGCGCAGTGTGGGCATGTCTGGTCTTAATTTGTGTTGATTTGAAACAAAGCTACAAGTCTTTAATAGAAACAAACAAACAAATAAATAGAATCCCAAAATATGACATATGTCGTTTAATACTAGATCATTTAACATGACTCATCTCTGTTCGACTTCTTACTGTAACACTTCACAATCACCCCCTAATTGGTGATGTAATCTCTGGGTTACAGTATGTTACAAGTAAAAACTAGAAACCTGGTCTGTTTTATTCAGTATTTATTCAAAGCAAGTCCAGACAGTTAAAAGAAGTTAGAAGAAGTTAGGAAGACTGTTGAGCGTATTTCTCTTCTAGGTTCTCTTCTAAGTCATTGCAGAGTCTAGGGCAGAACAGTAAGATATTAATGAGTAAGAACTTCAACCAAAACTGAAAATACCAACAACAACAACAACAACTAAACATAAATACATAAGTTGATCGTTTTATATGTTAGTGAATAACTGGCCTGTCTGTGTAGCACTATGAAACTGACCACACTGTGTTAGAGGGGTTTGTTTTGTGTTTCTCTGTTCAGGGAATACTTACTGTTAATCAATGACATACTTACAGTGAGCATCCGTCTGAAAGTTTGGGGAGACCGAAAATCCGATACAGCTGAGACCATCATTCTGCAGAGGCTTAACTATAGCGGAGGGATGGAATGACACCACATCCATTATTAAAGTTCTCTGTAATGTAATACACATTAACTGTAAAGCAAGAGCTTGTGTTACAAGATTTATGTATGTAACGTGTGTTATAAGCATGCAGTCTGTGCGAGGCAGCAACTGGGTTAATTTCCTCCTCAATGTAGTAAACTAGACAGGGCTGACCCTCACTCTCCATCTGCCTGCTTTTTCCCTTTCTTTTTCTGTCTGTCTGTGGAAATGGCATAGTGTAGCATGGTTTACAGGCTCCAGCAGCCATGTTGTTGAAACCTTCCTGACTGGCTTTGGGATTGCAGAGCTGGGTGACACTCCACTGGGTTTCAGGTGACCGACGTGTCTGTGGAAGTGGCGACCGTGGATGCCAAGCTGTCAAAGGCCAGAGCACGGCGGAAGCACAGAAATGGGAAGAGGAAAGGGAAGAGGAGGCGCCGGTCGAAGAAGCGGAAGACCGTGTGGAACCTGCAGGCACTGGCCATCCTGCTGACCGTCACCGTGTTTGTGGTCGTGGTGATCATGTGGACCCTGCTATGGCTGTTCATCTGTGAGCGAGGGAGCAAGGGAGGAGGGAGGGAGAGGGAGAGCAGGGGACAGGGAGCATGCTGAGGGTGTCATGTTCTGGCAGCTCTACCAACAGTCCAAGGAACTGTGTTGTTGGTTAAATGGTAAAAATAATAATCACAAGACACAAGATACTTCAAATGCTTGTTAACATTATTGGTATTGGATTGCATGAAAAACTGATTCAGACCTATACATTTGTTTTCCACTGGAGGGCGGAGTTGTTTGACTTCTCTGAGGGCCTTTTTATTCTCTCAGCTGGTGGGGCCGTGCTGTCCTTATCACACCAAGTAAACTGTGTACTCACAATCATCCATTTCTTCTCAGTCCCTGCTAGTAATGATGGTTGGGGATGTGAAAGTGCAGTAGTATAGCTGAGCACCTCAGGGATGAATAAACACAGCCCAGAAAATGTGTGTGTGTAGCTCGTTCGTAACAATTGATGTACGTGTTTCAGTATAGTCACTCTACTATAGAACTATACTATAGAGGCAGGTGTCTCCTGCATCCTGTGACCGATGCTTCTCTTACAGTTCAGAGGGAGAGTAACAACGGGGTATATTTTGCTGGAATGTTCCGTATCGCCAACTTTGAGTTCATCCCAGAGTACAGACACACCGACTCCACCGAATTCCTCTCCATGGCCACCAAAATTGCGAATGTGGTGAGTTTATATTTTACTGTGAGTTTCTGGAGTCATTTTGTAGGGGCTTGTTTAAAGAAGATTGATACTTTTCTTTAAACTAGATTTATTTTTCAGTTCTACTTCTATTACTACTACTTCTACTGATCAGGATCTAGTACATATTACGCTCTATGAAATAAGTGAATAACTTCAAATGCTTTTTCCGTGTTTTTTGTTTTTCAAAGTTGTCTTTGCAGCAGACAGCAGGGAACAGACAAAACAAACCCCCAACTTCATCTGTGACCACCTAGATTGATATACCAAACTCATCCTTTTTCTTTTGTAGGTGAATGATGTATATAGAAAGTCCCCAGTCTCCAAACTGTACCAGCAGTCTGTCATATCAGACATCAGGTAACGCAGCTTTCACTTAAACAAGTCTCTTCTCCACAGTGTGGTGAAACCTGTCAGGTGGAAGCGTGTGGTGTTACACAAATTCACAGATGTGTGTCTTGCTTTGCAGTACCAACAATAAGGGGGGTCTCCTGGTCCATTTCTGGATGGTGTTCGTGGTGACCAGCATGAACAGCCATTCGCTGTGTGAGGAGTGTGTGGGTGCCATTCTCCGAGACTCGGTCCACACCAGCCTGCTGAACCGCAGCTCTGTGGGCTTCCTGCTCAGCCTGCCCGTGGACATCGACTCCATCGTGGTCAACGGTGACTAAGAGTGCGGAGATGCAGAGTGTGCTGTGGGCATTGATATGAGTGAAGGAGCTTGTCAGAGTCTCCTGTGCGATTCAGTTACACTGTTGACACCATGCCGGTGCTTTCTCAGCTCAGCTCCCAGCTGTTGGTTAGAAGAGAATCTTCAGAGGCCAAAAGACAAACCTGTCAGCCAGTGAGAAATATGTATTGAACAGCAGATGTAAAGAATTAAAAACTAAATACATTCAGTTTGAAATTGCAGTAAATTGACTGTTATGTTTTGTTTTTTGACCTGTATTGTTTTTCTTTCGATGCTTGTGTTGCAGCGGCGTTGAGGTCAGAGTACACGGGGACAGGTGAGGCTGAGCTTTACAGACAGCGCAGGGCTGTCCTGACTGTGTGTAGGAGCAGGGCCATAGTTGTACACAGATGATCCATTAAGCTGGTGTTCTCTTGTGCATGCCTGTGGTCATTGCATGTTGTGAGGGCATTTCAAGGGTGTGTTATCTGCATTAAAGCATCACTTTCTGTTATGACTTACAGGCTTCATTGTGTGAGTGTAACCCAGACCCAAACCCCACAGCCATATACAATTGTCAAATCTAAGCAAATCTGGGTCCACTGAAGTAATTCCAAGGTTAATGCAGTGCTATACAACTAGATAAACTTAAGAGGTGGTTAGATACTGTTATTCTTTGAAACATGAAGGACTTATATGGCTCAGTGCACTGCTGCCCCCTCCCCGGCTCACAATTTGGGGCTGGCTGTCTCCATGCAGATGCGAAGTGTGTGGACGATCTGTATGCAGGGCGTCCCGGCACCAGGCTGCCCCTGCATGTCTCTGTGCCCCAGGGGGGGCTGCTATGCCACGTGAAGCTCTCGACCACGCCTGGCTACCTTGCCCGCCTCACCATTGCCTCGTTTGCGATCGAGCCCACAGCCTGCGTGAGCAGCTCACTCACCGTATACGACTCCCTCATCCCCCTCAGGACCAAGGTTTTGTATAAGTATGTGCAGGAGATCCCCCATGCTGCCGTCCTCTAACATTAAACCTAATATATTTAAGCACATTTGAAAACTTTGCTCTTGAACTGATTATGTTGATGCAGTAGATTAAGAATATTTCTAGTATCTAATAAATAGAACCATAGTATATTTCTTTCCATTAGTATGTTTTTAAACAATATACATTTCCCATCATGCATCACTACACAGCTGGTAAGATGCAGGTTATTTCCTGGTTTAATATAAAGGGTCTAGTTTGAGGGAAACTATTCTTTCTTGATAAAATCTGCACTCTGGAGTAATCCACAGTGGTTGCCATAAACACTTATATATTGACTGAGAGAGGAATAGAGACTGTCAGTATCATTTTTCTGTTACAATTTTCCTTTCCTCTCTGTCTTTTTTCTCAGGGTTTGTGATCCTGTGAACTCGGCCTCAAATTTCTCCTTAGTGTCCACTGGCAATGTTATGTTCCTATCCTTCAGTCTAGGACAAGGAAGCAAGATGTTTATTGGATACTTTGAAGCCATCACTGAAAAAAGTAAGTTGCATTTCCCTCTGTCTGAGCATTGTAAATACATAGATTTACAACCTGTTTTAATTTGTGTATGTAGGCTCAGGGGATTCATGAGTCATGTGTGAAATGCTCACGGCTGTCTCCCTGGCCAGGCTGCAGCAGCGCTCTCATTACTCTGGGCCAGTCAGCCTCAGAGGGAGTGATAACTAGCCCTCATCACCCGAGCTTCTTCCCCCCCCAATGTGACTGCACTTGGGAGTTTCAGGTAACATTTAAATTTCTAGAGTAAAGTCTAGTATGGATATCGTTGCAGTAGAGTTTTAATTCTCCTATGTTGTTAGCATGTTCAGGGTGATTGACTGTGTTGGTATTGTTGTAGACTCCCGATGGCTCGCTTGGAGTTGCGCTGACATTCCACAACTACATGTTAACAGAGAAGGGCTTGAGAGGCTGTGAACACGGCTGGTGGAGGATTAATGAAGTGATGTGAGTGTTGCATATTGTACACCATGCGGCGGGTGGAATGCATTCAAATCAGTTCAAATCTCTTGAATGTTGCTCAAACACCTCTAAAGGCGCACAAACGAAATCTGTAAAGGCGCACAAATATTCCCCTATTGTGAAATAGTAAAATTGACATTATATTTAATCCAACATAATCCATTTGACCTTTGAAGTTCAGAGAATAGTGAGAATCTGGTCTTGACCCAACTGTCTTCACTTCAAACCTCATTTGTTTTAGGTGTCTTGAGTCTTGAATGCAAGGAGGGATGAGTTTGTACACTGTACTTTGTTTTTTATTTCTTAAGCACGGCCGTTTTTAATGAAATCCCGGCTTGTCTTCCTCCCCTTGGTAAGACGAGTCCCTCCACAATCAGATTCCTGCCAGACAAGCTGTGATCGCCCATGGCCGCTTGCCAAGGCAGGAGCTTATTTACAGAAGTCTCTCAGCTCTTTAGGGTCTCGTAGTGCTTTTACAAGAGAGAATAACCGCGGCACTAGATAAGAAATGTGTGTGAAATGTGAAATAAAGGCAGATGCAGAGATAAGCCGAGTGACTGCAGTGCATTTACAGATACGTACATGTCTTTCATTTGACCATGAGATTCCATTCCTCCACAATGAGGCATTCACATGCAAACAGGACATGAACGTATTCCATCCACAGCACCGTAATGGATCCTTTCATCATTGTCAGGGAGCTGGGGGCCGGCCCAGTGCCTGTGAGACGGGCTGTAAGAGGACCTGACACGGTGACGCTCTCCACAGGAGCCGGCAGGGCTGCCAGCCCGCATCTCTCACTGCCGGCTCCGCTACCTCTGACCAGCGGGCCTGGAACCTCACTGCCTGAAAAACAATAAAACAATCACCACAAATATATCATCTGAGTGGGGGGTTGATCAAATAAGACTCCACTTTTGACCATGTCCAGTTTGATCAGAGACACCTTCTAAAACCACTTGCGGCTGACGTGTGTGTGTCTGCTCTTTCTAGATACTGTGGAGACTATGTGGACCACCACACAGTGTTCCGCGTTGCCCATCCCAGGACTGAAATAGAGTTTCGCTGCAGCTCCAAGTTCTCAGATCCTCCTCTCTCGGCTGAATACCGCAGCTACAACATCAGCGAGCGTAAGACAGCCTTCATTCATTTACATCTTCTTTACCAGAGTGTGACAGGTCTAGAGGGGGTCAGAAAGCAAATTTTGTCTAATTCAAGTTCTGCTTTTGCAAAGTTCTCATAGAATCCCATCCCACCTGCCCCACATTTCTGCAATGGACCATAATGATAGGATACTGATCTTTCTGTGCACTGTGACAACATACACAAGCCTCCAAATAAGCAGTGTAACAGTTATCAGGGTGGGTGTCTGGCTGCAGAGCTCATGTTTTCCACATGTCTCCCGTGCAGCCTGTGCAGATGGCCACTTCTTGTGCTCCACGGGGCTGTGCGTGTCAGCAGAGCGGCGCTGCGACGGCGTGGATGACTGCCTGGACGAGAGCGACGAGGTCTATTGCTGTATGCACACAGACATCTTACTAATATTACTACTGCTAAGGATAATAACTATAGTATAGTTCAGGAACCTGCTGTTTCAGCGTGGCAATCTGGATTAGACATCTCCAGTTGTAAACCACAGACTGGACCTCCCTGCAAGGGTCCCATGGATGACACTATTGTTATTGCTCTAAAAGAGTTAATCTCTTTCAGCTAAACCTCCCTGCGATGGATTTGCCCAGCAGCACCCAGACTACGCCTGCAATGGAGTGAGGGACTGTGAGGATGGCAGTGATGAGGCCAACTGCACACAGGGTGAGTGTGTGCTGCTGAACTCATTCCTGCTGCTGGAAGATCCTCATATCTCATATCAAACAAATGCAATTATCCTTGCATCTCTACAGGGGCTGCTTTCTCCCTTGGCAAAGGAAAATTGCATTACTGTGGTTGCCAAGACTACCCTGTTCACTGTCGTGTTTGCTATAATAGAGAGGCCGCTGTATAACGCTGTGCTGATGCTGTTTCGTTTATCTTTGTAACCCCATTTGATCACATTAAAGCTGATCTGACTTTTTCAGAAGTTCCGTGCACACCGATCAGCTACAGATGCCGAAATGGTAAGTGCATCCGGAAGAGGAACGCGGAGTGTGACGGCGTCCCGGACTGTGCGGACAAGAGTGACGAGAGTCACTGTGGTGAGTTGTGTTGTCAGTCCACAGCCTGCCTCATGTGCCACACCTATAAAACACAGAACAGGCCTGTGCAGAACCTGGCAGGATCATCACAGCAGGGTGAGCGGATTTAAAGTCAGGCTGGTCAGGCTGCAGGTCTGTAAATATGCTCTGGTCTTCAGCGGTGTTGCTACCCCGGCTCACAGCATCTCCAGGGCTCTGGACATCAGCCAGAAGTCCAGGCTTCATTACCCCATCTCAAACCGCCTCATGTCACATGCATCAAAGAGACCTTTAAGAGGGGCTTGATTGCTGTCTTTGTTTACAGTTATTTTCTGTAATTTTGTATTACCGACATTCATGTCATCAGAAACATTTTGCGTAGGACTACTCAGCTTTGATCAGTGAAGCTCAAGTAATGAATAGCAGCCTGTTACACTGTCTCCAGCCCTACCTTATTAACTCTGCAGCAGCAGCCTGCTGTCAGTGTGTTCCTCAGCCCAGAGAGATGCAGCTGGGCCTGTTAGGACAGTGTCTTTAGTCTGTCTGAGCCAGATGGATTTCTTTCACAGGGAATCTCTTTTTATAACTGTTATACAGCAGCACATATTTAAATTATAAAGCATGTTCATTCTTGTACACCCTCTTTGGTTATAGTGAGTGTGCAGTGTGGTCAGTGCAGTATCCGTAGTGAGTGCAGTCCGGTAAGTGCAGTATGTGCAGTGAATGTCCTGTCTATCCACAGCTTGTGGCCGCCCAGCCCCAGTGAGGGCTCGTGTGGTGGGCGGCTCGGAAGCCCAGGAGGGCGAGTGGCCGTGGCAGGTCAGTATGCACTTTGCCGGCACCTTCTACTGCGGTGCCTCTGTGATCGCGGCCGACTGGCTCCTGTCCGCAGCACACTGCTTCAGCAGGGACAGGTAGGCTGGCAGAGCAGCACGGTCACTCCCACCCCGGGGCTACTGCTTAAATAGGTATCTCAGTTTAAAAAAATATTATTTGTGCTGATGCAGTACAGATATGTGGCATTATATGAAGTTTCATGATTTCCTCCACCAGTGAAATGCTTGTGTTTTAAGATAAACATAATTTTGCAGCCCAATTATCACCCATCAGGACACACGTTCTGCTGTCCAATAAAGCTCTGTTATAGGTTTAGAGATGTTTGAGATTGTGGATTGTGTATCTCTTGCAGGCTGTCTGACCCCCAACAATGGAAGGCCCACCTGGGGATGCGCTCTCAGGGCACCGCAAAGTTTGTAGTGGGGATCAGGAGGATAGTGGTGCACGAGTTCTACAGCGCCCGCAACTTTGACTACGACATCGCACTGCTGCAGCTCAGCAGCCCCTGGCCCCTGGCTCTCAGCTCCCACATCCAGCCCATCTGCCTGCCGCCCTCCTCCCAGGCCGTGCCTGCTGGACACAACTGCTGGGTCACCGGCTGGGGCAGCAAGGCTGAAGAAGGTGGGATCAGAGAGGAGACCTTTCCCAGAGACTGAGACGGTGTGGTCTCCTTCCATAGCCAGCCCCCTCCCACTGCGCTCTTGCCATACAGTCCAGCCGTACATCCTTCCTGCGGTTAATCTCCAGAACCATCTTTGATATAATGTCTGTGATATAATGACCAATGACATGTAACTGAAGTAAAGTAGGATTCAAGTCCAGCCTGTAACAGCAGTTAACTTCAAGGCCAGTTTAAACAATGTGTGTCGTGGTGATCTGGCTTCCTGCAACGCCATCCCCGTTTCTCATTGTGTGTCTGACAGATAAAGATCTGCCCCAGATCCTCCAGAAGGCAGAGGTCCAGGTTATCAGCCAGACTGTGTGCAAGGGGAGGTACAGCCCGGTGTCACCGCGCATGCTGTGTGCTGGGGTGATGACTGGAGAGAGGGATGCCTGCCGCGTGAGTCCTCAGTGCAGAGTTCAGACCATGGCGAAACACTGCGAAGCCAGAGCCGTTAGAACGGATCTGTTCAACCACATATCAGAACCACTGTGAATTAAAAATACTGACCCTGTATTCAAAGTATCCAAAGCCTCCACAGCCTCCACAGTCAGTTTGTGAGAGTATGAGAGTAACCAGTAAAGCCATGGGAATTTGAATAGGATCATTGGGGCATGTATTATTATTATTATTATTATTATTATTATTATTATTATTATTATTATTATTATTATTATTATTAATTATTAGCAAGTATTAGGGGGGTTCTACTACAGAAACCCTGTCCTATCCACTGTCCACTGTCCTTTTGAAACGCCTTTCCTTTCCCTCCATGCGTCTCAGCTCTGTCCACTCTCCTGTCTCTCCAGGGGGACTCGGGGGGCCCTCTGTCCTGCCGGGAGCCCAGTGGGGGGCACTGGTTCCTCACCGGCATCGTCAGCTGGGGGGCCGGCTGTGGGAGGCCCAACCTCCCTGGTGTCTACACAAGGGTGTCCAAGTTCGCAGCCTGGATTCGGGAGCACATCCCCTGAGGAGTAAAGGCCTGTTTTATATTGAGCTCAACAAAATAAATATTTCTGAATTTATTACAGAACAAAGTATGGGCTCCATTTTTACTTATGTATGTTTTATTTACCAAGTTTACTTCACACAATGTACTTTGGAATGTCCAAACAACAAATGTCAGAGGTGTGTAAACTCCCTTTACAGAAGTTGTTAACATGACATTATGTTACCTGATCATATTGTACACTACGTTTTCACTTATCCTTTGGACATTTCATAAGGACATTGTATATCTAATTGTTACTGAAGTTACACTTGTTACACTTCTATAAATATTTAATAGTGATTGTGATCAGTCACAGTGTACAATACATGTGTTTTTAGTTTCAAATGAAAATTAGAAATGTGTTTTTCTAGTGCATGGCTTACACTCATTACAACACATTTACTCAGTTGCCCCGAGGGTTGCAGACATTGTCAGAAACACATTTAATCTCCACAGAATGCAGTGATCTCCGAATTATACTTCATTTTGTGAGGGAAAACAAAAACATGATTGTTCATTCCTGCTGAACTGTCACCACAAAATTAAAATTATTTAGGTCACCATTCTATCACCATTGGTTTTGTGCTCCATAAATAGTGTGCCATAATTGTATTTTTACAGTAATTTTAAAATAATTGCCGTGCTTTCCTTTGAAAGGTTGTGTAATGTCTGCCAAATGCCTTCTGTGAACATACTAGTTTGTTGAGGTCCTTCAGGCTAACCAATGCAGTGCCGTGTTTTCGGTCACAAATTTTAGATGCTTTGAGACATGAGGAATGTATTTTAATATAATTACCGTACGGACAATTCCATAGCACACAAAATAAAATGTGAGTGACTGAAGCTAAGTTTCATTCTTACAACACACTAACTAACAAGTCTTCCAAGCACTGAAATGTCAGTAAACCCTGAAAGAAATGTCCTCTTTATTGATGGGATGTGTTCGGCTCCCTCTTACAATAGACCTGTCTATGCTCTTTAAAGAGGGCTGTGTGCTGATCTGATGGCCAGTTTCCCAGACAAGGAAAAATGTTGATCCCGGACTGAAATGCTCCATCCCTGCATGCCAGCCCTGTGTCCCTTTGCTGGGATATCCAAGCTGTTTTGCCAAGAGTTGAGAGAGACACTGATAACAGATACTGGGGCACAGTCGGCTCCTCAAACTGCTTCGGCTGTAAAGACACTTCCAGATATTCATTCTGAAGTGCAAAGTTGTTTCTGTGGGTTTCCTACCTGCGAGCTGAAAACAATTTGAACCCAATGAAACAAGACCTTAAGTTACAACTGGGAGTAGCACAGAATAATCCATAACCTGATTCTGTCCATTTTGAATTATTAATGTGTATATACAGCTGTCTACCAGTTTCAAATCAATTGGATAAAATCAATTCTATGGTCTAAACAGGGATGAGAAAAATATCAGTAGAAGTAATATTCCCTTCAACGTATATGGCACGCATAAGACAGACTGTATTTATTTATGTACTGTAACAGATTTGCGACAATTTTCCCAAAACACAACTTTCTGTCCCAAACTTGTGTTGCCATGGCAGTGAATCACTCCTGATGCCCCCCGCAAGCCCCGGCCGTGCAGGGAGTGTCGCGGTGCATGCTGGGCCCCCTCTGGCTCCTGCTCCGGGGGGTTTAAAGACTGGTCCTCACGGCAGGCAACCCAAACAGGTCGGGTTTCCCTGCTGTTCGGCAAGACGCTTCCCGGGAGCCGCTCACGCAACTCTTCTCCGAGGTCCTGTGCGTTTCCTTGCAGTCGAGCCAAAGGAATGAGTGCCATGACAGCGTTTCCTAAAGACAGGGCTTGCGAGGTTTACAGCGTATCGGGTTGTCGGTGCTGCTCCGCTGCCAGCGTACCTGTGCAGGTAAGAGGCGTCTCTGCGAGGCGGCGCTCAAACGCGCAGCGGAGGAACCGGCGCTACAGTCGTGCCTTTGCGCATCACAGGAGCGCATCTGAAATCTAATGAGAGTATGTTTGTTGAATCCTATATGAAAATAAGTGCATGCTGGTAATGCATGCTATCACCAAGCTGGAGGGGTTTGTGCAGTAGTTATGGTGGCTATCACTTCTGAGGGATGTCGCGGATGTGGTCTTTCGGAGCCGACTTCGGACAGCAGTGTCAGCGGCATGGGAAACCAGTGTGTCATGAATAGACCACGTTTAAATCTCTTCATGGTGCTATTCGACTGCACCAGATTGTTAACACTGTCTAAGGAATCCACCTGTTGCTTAGATATTTATATTTTATCAGTTATAAAGTAAAGGTGTTTTTTTTTTTTTTAAGGAAATTTTATTTGAATCCTTATGTATGTATGTATGTATGTAAGTGTTTACATTTGTATGTGTGTGTATGAGTATGTATGTATGTATGTATGTATGTGAGTGTGTTTATGAGTATGTATGTATGTATGTATGTGAGTGTGTTTATGTCTGTGCAGAGTGATTGTATGCTGTGTGTTGTGTAGCTGTGCTGAAACCACACTCAGAGATGTTGCTGGCCTTTTATTTTTGTAGAGTTGTCATATTTCAGAACTTCGTAAAGAAAGCTGCATCCGGGATCAGTGCCCTGACCTGCCCCCCTCCTGGTTCAGTGCGGCGCTACAGAGACGCTGTCGGCAGTCCCCTGCCTGCGGCTATCTCTGTCCGGCCAGTGAGCGCCTCTGGAAAAGATGGCTGCTGCTCGGAGCGCTCCCTGCAGCCCTGCTGAGCACTGCCGTGCTGGTGGTGACCCTGTGCTACTGCCTGTGTAAGTGTGCTTCTTGTGGATCTGGGCATGGAGCTTTAGTGACAGTCTCTGGACATCCCCCTCCTCAGCCTCTACATGGTGATGTGGGTAAGAGGAATCGTGTGGATGGTGCAGTAAACTGTAACCCGTTCCTCTCTGCAGCCCCAGCCATGTCTGTCTTCTACATCGGTGGAAGTGTGGAAATTGCTAACCTGACCTACACCAGTGAGCTGGCGGACTCACAGTCAGCACAGTTTCAGACCCAGGCTGAGGCAGTTAAACATTATGTAAGTGCCTTTCACTGGTCCAGTCCTTGCACAGGTAGCCTTCAAACCATTTTTGACAACTCGTGTTAAGTGCAAGAGCGTTTTCTTTAGCCTTTTTGAATGTAAAGACTGGGCAGTAATCTGAGCCGGGCAGCTCTGGTATTTGCCCCTGTTTCTTTGAGGCAGCAGAACTAGGACGGCCCTCAGGGAGCGGTGCTTTCAGAGCAGAGCACAAGAAAATCCCTTGTCAGCACGGCGGCACGGAATCCAAACCAGGGCCTTTCAGCTGAGCCCGCTCGCTGTTTAGAAAATTAATGGAAGATAATTTCCTCAATAACAACATTGTCCGGGTGCTCGCTTCCTGACAGGAGCGCCTGCTGTGGGCTCCCCTTGAAGATGTAGCCTCGTTTGCTTGGCTCGTATCTGTGTAATTGGGGACAGACTCGTGAGCCAGCAGGGTGTTAAAGTGTGACTTTGGAGCCGGTGACTTTTAGTGGAAATCTCACAATAAAGTGAACTACACTGTTCGATGCTACTAGTGAGGTGTTAATAGCTTCATTAAGGAGCTGGGGTACACTAGATTACAATAATCATATTATTAATGCTTTCCTTTACTGGCTGTGAAAGAATCTCTCTGAGCTTTAACTGTTGTGTTGCTCTCTGTGCAGGTGCTCATCCCACACTTGCTTTCATCTAATTTCCAGTTGGTTTAATTGACTGTAACTGGGTTTTAATTTGGGCAAAATCTGACCTCAAACTGCAACAAACAACGTGTTTAAAATAAAGCACCATGCTGTTAGGGCCATCCTGACCTATTGACTTTGAATCTGTAATTCTTCCTCTTAAACTAAGGCCCAGGTATTCTGCCAAAGTGTTTTTTTTTTTAATGCTGGTTTCAAAGTGAGATTGTGGAGAATAGGACAATACACCTCTTGTTACTCCAAACAGATCACAAAAGAACTGATCTTTCGGCTAAGGCAGCTTTTTGACTTGGAAGTCTGAGCTGTCACTGACCCCGGGGATCCCTGGAAAATGTCATGTCAGCACCAGCCAGGTGTATTCAGGCAGAAGCAGTGCAGACCAGGGCATTAATACACAGCAGTCACCTGGGGATTCATCATGTTCTCTCTCTCTCTTTTTTTTCTTCTCCCTCTTCTGCTCTTGGAATTTGTTATCAGTTAACAGAGATCTACGATTCTTCTGTCTGGGCTAAATATTATGTGAAGTCAGGTGTTACTGCCTTCAGGTAAGTACTCTGTCTAAAAATATCCTCGGTGTATAAGAAATGGGAATGTGGGTAATATGTTTGAATGGGTTTCATGATTAATGTGACCACACGCTCATGCAGATGTACGTGTACAGTCCACTCTTGAGTCAAGGCTGGAAGTCTGAACCAGCTGGTGTGATCTGTAGTCCACTCTGTTCTTTCTGTGCTTCATTCAGGGCTGCAGAGCCTTTAGGATGATGTTAGTTTTTTCTTTGTCCTGTCATTCACCATTCCTCAGGCTCCTGAGCTGCAGATTTTAGCAGTAAAAACTATTCATTTTGTTTGGGTGCCTATTAAAAACAGATCTATTAGCCAAAAGCTGTATTTTTCTATTTTTTTTTTAACAACCACAACAAAATCCACTATTCTAATTTCCTTTAGCTTCAGTTTGCAGAATCCAGCTTTGGTTTTCTGTCACTCTATCACTCTGCCCCTTTGTCCCTTGGTGTCTTGTCTGGTGTCCTGTACCATACATACCAAAGACCATACCAGTGTCATTTGTATAAAAATAGTGTAATTGGCCCGTTAGGTCTGAAACATTTACACATAGAATCGACAGATGTACTTGCAAGAGATACAAATACATTTATAAATGAATTAATACAATAACAATTTTGAATGCTTCCTCTTTCAGAACAGTATGACACGTGTCTTCACTCTTGATAGTTGGTAAGCTGGCTGAGGTCTGTGCATGCTGCTGAACACATGGCCCTCAGTGTTGCACTGACTAAAGCCCTCTGGCCACTTTCTGTAGTGTCACTTAATTTGAATGCCTCTGAAGTAACACATTGAACTGACACCACTTCACCCCTCTACTTTGCAGGCTTTCAGTAAGACATTCTCATTTCCATAGGGAATAATGGTTCCGTCATTTCAGATCTCGCAAACATCTCGGTTTAAGGCTGCAATTTCACTGATTTATCTCCAGTCACATAATATAATTATAATGTATTGATAGGACGTGTGTGTTATTGTTGCTGTTATTGTCTGCTGTTGTTGCTGTGATATTGTGATGTTCTCGGGAGTTTGGGGATATTAATAAGCAGGGCTGATTTTGCGGCAGTGAAGGAGAAGGCGGTCTGCGGGTCTTCTACTGGAGTAAGTTCTGCTCTCCCTCTGATGTGGCTTCAAACATCAGGAGCGCCCGGCCCTCCCGACTGCAGAGGACTGGCGCCCTCAAGTCCAAACCTTATTTCATCCGGAACGAGGAGGTGTACTCCTTCCAGAACAACTGGGACAATCTGCAGTTATTTGGTAAGGGCGTGTTCAAGCTTTGTCCTTTCGTTTGACATTAACATGTTTGTTTCTTCACTTGCAGCAGCTTCAGGTTATATGTTGTCCGTTTGTTTGTATTTTGTTGCAGATTTAGACTCTGAGGAATATGACCTAGATGACAAGAATAAAATAAAAAACCAAGGATCGTCACAAAGTATCAAATGGCAACTAGGATTCCAAGGTGATTTTAATTGTACTTTTGATATTGCCTGTGTTTAGTTTTTCATTTAGGAGCAGAATTCCTGCTGCTATTAAATACCACGTCTGTGTGTTTCAATAAAAAAAACGGTAGAACATCGTTTCATTCTTACAGATTAGCAGGAACTCTTAGAGGATTTTTAGGTTGCTTGTGCACTGTTAAAATCTGCCCCATGCTAATATCCTGCTTTTTCAAATTCTTTTTAAAGCCATGTCATTCGACCTATATGCAAAGTATGGCAATAACCGGACCCTGACCCTGACCAGTCCCAAGAAGCCCTACTATCAGTGGAGGCTTCGGGTCCCCTCGGGCCACGTTGTCCGGCTGGTCATCACCCCTCTGCAGGGAGCCACGCCAGGGAACTGCGCCGCCCACAAACTGTCTGCATATGACTTCCTATTGCCTCTGCAGAACAAGATCATTGCCAGGTAAGAGGCTCACTGGTCCGAGCTGCTCTTCAGTTTGCTCTGCTTGTAGTTTTGTGGTTCTCTCCTGCTGTCAGTAGGGCCGCCCTGGCATTGCCCTACAGTTTGCCCTGGCATGATGTGGTTTCCCTTCCAGGTGGTGTGGAGTGCCAGTCACAGGAGTGCCCCCTGTGATCAAGCTGACCTCCTCCGGCAACGTCATGCTGGTCACCTTCTCCTTCAACAGGCAGAGGGATGGTGCCATCTTTAAAGCCTACTTCCAAGCCATGCCCAAAACAGGTGTGTATTGCGCTGGGTAAACCACCTCCCATCATAGAAATGATTCTTGTCCTGCTGACTGCTGCTCTCCCTGTGTGCAGGCTGTGGCGGTGCCCTCTCTGCTTGGAATGGAACAGTGACCTCACCCTACTACCCAAGCCACTACCCCCCCAACGTGGACTGCACCTGGACTATAAGCGTAAGAATCAGCTTACTAGACCCTTCAATACTTTGCTTGTCTCTTACCTGATGGATCCCCATTCCTGCCCTAAGGCTGCACCATATAGAATAAAATGGTTCTTCCTGTATTTCCTCACTGTAGACTCCTGCTCCAGGACACTTGTTCTCACTGACCATTGCGGTTTTAGACATCCAGGACTCCCCATCCTCCAGCAGCTGTGAAAGAGACTGGCTAGACATCAATGGAATCAAGTAAGATCCATTTAAGGTGCAGGTTTTAATCTGTTAATTGGCTTTCACCATCCTGTGAATATCTGGGACAATTAAGATCTTCTGCTCCATGGCAGTGGTCAGTGTAATCTAGAGACCTTACCCAGATTCAGTCTGTTGGTTGTGTCCAACATGCCCTTTTATCAGTGTTAATGACTCCCTGCATGTTTATCCTGTCGAGGCGTAGCTGTGAGTTAGTGTCTGAAGCAGCGCTCTACCCTCCTAGGCTGTGCAGTCCCATAGCAGACAGCAGCAGGAAGAGGGTGTATTCCTCGCCCGTCACTCTGCATTTCCACTCGGACGAGTCCATCACCCGCAAAGGCTTCTACATCCTCTACCGGGCACTCCCCCTCGACAAGTGTGAGTACATAACCAGACCTTCTTATTAATTATTAGCGCTAAAGGTGGGGAATACCTGATGCATTTAAAACATAAAAACTTTGAAAAATTAAATTCCCAACACAAGGAATTAGGAAGGTGGTGATGTGGGGGGGGTTCAAGAAGTTTCTCACAGCATGTGTTCGGTTTGACTGCTCCATTCCTTTGCCTTACGAGTCCTTCTATGCTTTCCGGTGGATCTCTGGTCCTGTTGCCAGCGTGTCCCAAGCAGTTCCAGTGTGGGGATGGCTCCTGTGTGCCCCCGAGGAAGCTGTGTGACGGGATGAAGGACTGCTCCGATGGCAGTGACGAGGCCAGATGTGGTGAGTAACGGCTGTATCTTGTTACATACAGAATATGAAACAACTACTCGCACAGTGCCATGGCTGTTTTCTCTGAAAGCTTTATACTGACTTCAGTGAGTGGTCTCATGCGGTTACAGTGTACTCCAGCTGTTAACTGGCCCTGTCTGCGGTCACTTCACAGCAGTGTGTGCCTCGGGACAAGTGCATTGTGGGAATGGCCAGTGCAGACCCCACATCGGACTGTGCACCGGACAGAACAACTGTGGAGACAATAGTGAGGAGGGGGACTGCGGTAAGAATCTTGCTCTGCTGTTGCTTGGTATACGTGGGTAGAGTCCTGCCTCTCTGTGCAGGATACTGCAGTATGTCAGCTACTCCATCGGTAAACGTGTCTCCCTCTGTCTTTTCACAGCAGGAGACTGCTACCTGCGCTGTCCCAAGGGGCTTTGCATCCCTCAATCCTCCGTCTGTGATGGCATCATTGACTGCAAAGATCGCAGCGATGAAATCAATTGCACGAGAGCATGTGAGCACGCTTCTTGACCCATTTGTGTTTCTTACAATTGCTGACATTAAAGAGAACAGTAAATTGTTTACATGTGGGGCTTTGTTTCAGTGTGCATCTATTATCAGTAGTAGAAGTATATTCTAAGCTTGTAAATTTTCACATCGGGTCTCGTCTGTAAGTTCAGGCTTTAGGAAATAGCAGGACAAACATTCTCTGAGCTTCTGCTCAGCAACACTTAGAGATTTTACTTGTTTCCTGTTTCTGCAGTTCATAAAGCCTGTTCTCCATCTTCCTACAAATGTCTGAATGGGAAGTGTCTGAACAAACTGAACCCTGAGTGTGACGGAGTGAAGGACTGCACGGACGGCTCGGACGAGGTTGGCTGTGGTGAGTCTGTGGTGCCTCGGAGACGCACCATGTCCAAGAGCAGACCCATGTCCCAAGTTCAGGAAACACTTATCATGTTGTGTCCTCTACAGACATGACGAGTGCAATATACAACGTGCGTTTAAGTGTTTTTTGTATTTCTGTGAATGTCCCCTGCCTGTGAGTGAGAGACACCGTGCTCTGTTGCAGGGTGTGGCTCCAAACCGCGGAAGAAGAGCAAGATTGTTGGCGGTGGGAATGCGCAGTCGGGCGAGTGGCCCTGGCAGGTCAGCCTGCAGATGGGGCGCTACGGACACGTCTGCGGCGCCTCCCTCATTTCCAGCCGCTGGGTCCTGTCAGCCGCACACTGCTTCCAGGATTCCGACTCTATCAGGTAACAGCAGGGTGGACGCCTTGCCCCTCGCCAAGGACACGGCCAGACAGAACAGGATTGCCCCTGGGTTGTAATAAATTATAGAGCAGATTGAGCTTTCGAACCTTTTGAGATGTTGTTGCTTATTTACCGTGAGCCGCATTAATATGTGTAGTCTGAACTCATGACGATTGACCATCACTTAGATACTTGGCTGCGTGACACTGATTTGATCTGTGCAAACGTGTGAGATGTACTGATTTGAACAACTGATTTGATTTGATTGATTTTTTTTTTTTTTGTGGAACAGTAATGTGTTCTCATGCTAAGCAATTAAGCAACTGAATTAAAATGTCCAAGGTCAAACTCTCAATTTTACTGGATAAGTTATTTAATTATATGTCTTCAAAATCCTGCTCTGCCTCCGTGGGGGGGAAATGCTTCATCCACTCGGCAGCTTGAATCTGATGGAAATGTTAAGCTATTCAGCACCCTCTAGTGACCATCAACTTAAGTACAGAATTGGCAGTCATATTACATGTTTTACTAAATATGATAATTGATTCACATAATAGTATTCAATGTTAGGCCATCCAATCAACAGGGTGTGCTCAGGTGTGCTCAGGTGTGCTCAGGTGTGCTCAGGTGTGCTCAGGTGTGCTCAGGTGTGCTGTGTGTCTTGGTGCAGGTACTCTGACGCAGGCTCCTGGAAGGCCTACATGGGAATGAGCATCATGAACACCCTGGGCGTCTCGGTGGTGACCAGGCTGGTGCGGCGCATCGTGGTCCATGCGCAGTACGATCAGTACACCTCGGACTACGACATCGCTCTGCTGGAGCTCAGCGCCCCTGTGTTCTTCAGCGAGTTCATCCAACCGGTGTGCCTGCCTGCCAACACTCACTCCTTCGGCTCCGACACCAGCTGCTTCGTCACGGGCTGGGGGGTTCAAATGGAGGACGGTGAGTCACTTTCACTCGAACACTTACTTAATTTAATCCTGTCTAGTCGAGGTTGTCCTTCCCATGGATATTCAGATGTTCTCTCCCCACGGTGGTCTTTTGTGCATTTAATAATTAAAGTAACAGTGTAGTTTCACTCTTCAATCAAACTAAACCGGCATTCCCCCACAGCACATTAAAAAGGTATTGGCCAGGTATCAGCCCTTTCACTCTGGTGGAATGTTTACCCTTGATCAAAAGCCTTTCCATGTGCCTGTTGATAAAGATCTACATTGGAAAATAGATGTCTGAGTTGCTTAACCATCTTTAATTGCTTCAAATGTAAAGGCCAGTATGTAGCTTCAGGTTTTGCCAACAGTCTCTGTTAGCTCTGATGTTGTACACGAGAGAGAACATTATTGGAGACTTATAGTGTGGTTGTATTCTCGGCAATAACACAGAGCCTTGTGTGTGTCCCAGGTGAGCTGGCCTCGGTGCTTCAGCAAGCCACGGTGAAGATAATCAGCCGCAACACCTGCAACAAACTGTATGACGACGCAGTCACCCCCAGAATGCTCTGTGCTGGAAACCTTCATGGAGGAGTGGATGCCTGTCAGGTGACAACTGAGCCAACGCACTGGGCTGTTCTGTACATGTTGTCTACTAACACAGGATGAAGAGGGCTAGGCCATTGATCCCAAGCTTTCATTGGCACTGAGATCGAACTACATTTCTAGCATTAAATTAAAAATATCACATTTAATTGACAACTGAAAGGAAAGACGGTAAAGTCCTGCTTGCTTGCTTGCTTGCTTGCTTAGCTTGAGGAATCTGCTCATTAAACGATAAGAAAAATAAATACAGAAATATCAGTCACTATGCTATAAGGAGGGCTATTACAGCATGTGTATCTGGAGTTAATCATGCTTGCTCTCCCAGATCTATAGCTGCCTCTTAGGAGTGGCGGTTCTAGACCATTTTAGCTGGGGGGGCATGGCAGGGGCAACTTGTGTTTTAGGAGGGGCCATCATCATCCTCCATGGTAAGCCGAATTAACATGGGGGGGTGCTGACGGTGTTTTGTCCATGGTGCAATCTGGGGGTGGGGGGGGGAATAATGGTATTTTGGCCGCGGTACTAGCGGGGGATATTTGAAAATGTTTGGTCCACGGTGCGGGTTGCCCCCCCTTGCCCCCCTGTAGATCCGCCCCTGCCTCTTAGATGCCTCGATTCCCTGGCTTAAGCCGAGCACAAGGCTGTGTAACCGACCAGTGTGCCTGCTTCTTCTGTGGCCTGTGCCGTGCGTGTGCTTGTCGTGGCTCAGCTGCTGAGTGCTGTGTTGTTGGTTGTGCTGCAGGGGGACTCGGGTGGGCCGCTGGTGTGCCTGGAGAAAGGAAGGAAGTGGTTTCTGGCTGGGATCGTCAGCTGGGGGGAGGGCTGTGCGCGCCGCAACCGGCCGGGCGTCTACACACAAGTTATCACCTTCTCTGACTGGATTCGCCAACAGATTAACTGAGAGAGGGGCAGCACCACCATTGAAGGAAATCAAACCCATGTTTTAAGGATTCAGTTTAGTTTTGTTTTGTTTTTTCTGGTCATCCCCCTTCCACCCCATGCTGACAGCCATTACAGTGTGACATTCTGCTGATCAGAAACAACTCCTACACAGACGTTCCTCACTGTGCCGCCAGCTCTCCCAGGGGAGGACACCACTGACCTGCTCCTCATTCAGACCCCAAGAGCTCTGGGTGAAGAATGGAAATAAGCCCCCTGGCTCTCCTTTAACAATGGGCTACTTTAACCCAGAGGGAGTGTTGGTAGGGGGTAACCCATGGATGAACCCATGAGGTTTGTATCAGCGACTTCATGTATGAGGATTAAGATTAATTGGATCTTGGACAGTGTGAAAGTTTTTTCTATCTGGAAAACGCCGCTGGCTGCTGAAGACCAGGGTTGCCTGTGAACTTTGCATTTCACCTCCCTCTCTGAAATGTTTCCTACCCAGTGTCTACCACCACATTGTTTTGTCTGTCTAGTAGGCACTCTGGAATTATATTACACTGTTAATTCATAGTTATGTAGCACTTTGCTTTATAGAAACAGTTTTGCCCTGTTCTATAATGTTATAATCTGGGCCTACAGGTAAAGGCTCTCTATCTACTCCAATGAGTAACACCTTGAAATATGATGCCATTGCATTCCTCGTGCTTCCCAAGGACCATTGTGGGCCTGTACTACAGTTCCTGCTTGGTCACATCGATATGGATCTCACTGGAAAGTAGAAAACCCAATTTACATGCCATATACTCTGGCCACAGAATGAGGATTATTTACTGCCTATAAATACTGAATTTATAGGATGAATCTTATATACTAGTAATACTTATTTTTACATAATTATCAAAGGTTTTATTAATTTTCTGACTGTAGAGGTGCAGTATGTATTCTTTCTCATTCTCCACGTCTGAAAGTAGATTTTTCTTCAGGTTTTGAAATGGTGCTGCATTCTCTTATGGTTTATATTGATGTACCCTTTCTAACAGAAATTAATCTGACTATTAATTAGGCAGGAAGTATAATTTGCATTTAATAACTCTGGTAATGTTTATTAAAACCTCAAAGCGTGCAGCGGGGCTGGGAAATGCCGGCTCTACGCCCACAGCGCCAGCACGGCTATTTCACTGACCGACTGCAGGAGAGGTCCTGGCAGTTTCACCCCAGTCTCTCAAAGTCTTCATTCACAAAGACTGTGGACAGTCCAGCCTTGATGGCTTGGCTCAGTTATCACCTGGAAACATACCTCCACAGAAAAATAAATGCTTTTCTGCAATTCATCTCTTTTCTGTCTTTCTTTATTTACTTACTTATTCGTTTATTCTCAAACTGCCCTGAATTTACTGTTTAATACATTTTTTTTTTTTACCTATACATACAGTGAGGGAAAAAAGTATTTGATCCCCTGCTGATTTTGTATGTTTGCCCACTGACAAAGAAATTATCAGTCTATAATTTTAATGGTAGGTGTATTTTAACAGTGAGAGACAGAATAACAACAAAAAAATCCAGAAAAATGCATTCCAAAAAAGTTATAAATTGATTTGCATATTAATGAGGGAAATAAATATTTGATCCCCTATCAATCAGCAAGATTTCTGGCTCCCAGGTGTCTTTTATACAGGTAACAAGCTGAGATTAAGAGCACTCTCTTAAAGGGAGAGCTCCTAATCTCAGCTCGTTACCTGTATAAAAGACACCTGTCCACAGAAGCAATCAATCAATCAGATTCCAAACTCTCCACCATGGCCAAGACCAAAGAGCTGTCCAAGGATGTCAGGGACAAGATTGTAGACCTACACAAGGCTGGAATGGGCTACAAGACCATCGCCAAGCAGCTTGGTGAGAAGGTGACAACAGTTGGTGGGATTATTCGTAAATGGAAGAAACACAAAATAACTGTCAGTCTCCCTCGGTCTGGGGCTCCATGCAAGATCTCACCTCGTGAAGTTTCAATGATCATGAGAACGGTGAGGAATCAGCCCAGAACTACACGGGAGGATCTTGTTAATGATCTCAAGGCAGCTGGGACCATAGTCACCAAGAAAACAATTGGTAACACACTACGCCGTGAAGGACTGAAATCCTGCAGCGCCCGCAGGGTCCCCCTGCTCAAGAAAGCACATGTACAGGCCCGTCTGAAGTTTGCCAATGAACATCTGAATGATTCAGGGGAGAACTGGGTGAAAGTGTTGTGGTCAGATGAGACCAAAATCGAGCTCTTTGGCATCAACTCAACTCGCCGTGTTTGGAGGATGAGGAATGACCCCAAGAACACCATCCCCACCGTCAAACATGGAGGTGGAAACATTATGCTTTGGGGGTGTTTTCCTGCTAAGGGGACAGGACAACTGCACCACATCAAAGGGACGATGGACGTGGTCATGTACCGTCAAATCTTGGGTGAGAACCTCCTTCCCTCAGCCAGGGCATTGAAAATGGGTCGTGGATGGGTATTCCAGCATGACAATGACCCAAAACACACAGCCAAGGCAACAAAGGAGTTGCTCAAGAAGAACCACATTAAGGTCCTGGAGTGGCCTAGCCAGTCTCCAGACCTTAATCCCAAAGAAAATCTGTGGAGGGAGCTGAAGGTTCGAGTTGCCAAATGTCAGCCTCGAAACCTTAATGACTTGGAGAGGATCTGCAAAGAGGAGTGGGACAAAATCCCTCCTGAGATGTGTGCAAACCTGGTGGCCAACTACAAGAAACGTCTGACCTCTGTGATTGCCAACAAGGGTTTTGCCACCAAGTACTAAGTCGAAGGGGTCAAATACTTATTTCCCTCATTAACATGCAAATCAATTTATAAGTTTTTTTAAATGTGTTTTTCTGGATTTTTTTGTTGTTATTCTGTCTCTCAGTGTTAAAATACACCTACCATTAAAATGATAGACTGATCATTTCTTTGTCAGTGGGCAAACGTACAAAATCAGCAGGGGATCAAATACTTTTTTCCCTCACTGTACATAAATACATGTGATTTTCCCAGAAGGAGTGAGGCAGGGAGAGAGAAACAGAGAAAAGAAGGCGAGGGGAGGGAAGGGGAGGGGAGAGGAGATAAGAGGATGGGAGGGGTGTTATATTGCTGACCTGCCTCGTTCAGACTCCGAGCGCTCTGGGCTGTGTGAACTGCACTCCTCACAGTGCCCCGCACAAGGTACTTCTGCCGCGTAATGGGAGACCAGCCGAAATCGGGCGGTGCGCACGGGCGGACAGCGCTCACACACACGGGGGAGGCAACACTGCAGGTGAGCTACTTGAGACTATTTTAAGCAAGTTCACAGTAATCATTCCTTCATTTATTGATATAAAGCAGCTACAAGTCAATTATGAAAAAATACGGAGATAGAACATTGAACTATAAAAATACATGTATACCATTTGGGGGTCCTGTGAGAGTGAGCAGGGGACAATAGTGAGTTAGTGATCAGACAGTCTCTCTGTGAGTGAGTGAGTGAGTGAGTGAGTGATCAGACTGGTCTCTCTGGGAGTGAGAGTGTTCGGGCAGTGTCTCTGACTGACCCTGCCAGACTGTTGTGTTCCCACAGGACCCCGCTGTGCCTAGAACCCCACTCTGGCCGGCAGTTCTGCAGGTGTTGGCCTGGGACCCTCCCACTGCTGAGAAGAGTCTGGGCCTGGGGATGACTGCCGCACCCCCCTCCGACCCACGAGCCACAGCTTCACACCCAGGGCCTGAGCGCAATTTCCCTGCCCTGTGGGTTAGCCTGACTGCCTGTCTCGCTGTGCTGGTGCTTGGAGGCAGTGCTGCCATCACCTGGTACCTCCTGAGTAAGTTCATTTACCTGTAGTTATACTTTCCCTCCCATTACAACACACACTTCCTGTGATACACTGGTGGCAAAGGTTGTGACTTACAAGGAAGACACAAAGAACATTATTATTATTATTATTATTATTATTATTATTATTAATAATAATAATAATAATAATAATAATATTTATTTGTCAGCAGATGATGGTGGCTTACACAGTTTTTAAAGCATTACAAAAGTACAGTAATACAATAGGTATTCAGTTTCTACTTCATTGAATTGGGTGTGTTCAGTATGTTTCTCTCTCCCTCGTGTAGCTGAACTCCCAGCAGAGCAGATGTATTTTGGCGGCTCACTGCGCTTCATCAATGCTGCCTATAGTTTAGCACTGGCTGATAGGTCGTCCAGCAACTTCCAGCTCTTGGCAAGAGCACTTCAACAGCTAGTAAGTGTCTGATATCAAAAGTCAGTGTCTGCTCCAGTTCCAGAAGGCCATGTATATCAGGTGTGGTTTATATAATAAGTGGTAAACACAGACATATTTTGTAGATAGTTTTTTGTTTCTTAATACAATTGTGACTCCTAAATATTTTGTGTATTTCAGAAAAATGTTTAAAAGTAAGGTTTGGATTTTTCCCCCCATGAGAAAATGTATTGTTCAGTTTTGTCTTTCTGTTTTTGTCTTCTAGATAGGCAATGCCCTCCTCCAGCCTGAGCAGCAGTGGCACTGTATCTGTGTGAATGTGACAGCCTTCAGGTGAGCTCCATAGCTGATATTAACAGTGAAATGTCACCTGTGGTTTGACAGTTCAGTCACACTTCCAGGTGGAGAAGATAATGAGAGCCAATATCCTGTTCTCTCCCTCTCCAGTGAGGGCAGTGTCATTGCCCATTTCCTCCTCTCTCTGGAGGTCAACAGCCGAGTGGACCAGACCTTACATGGGTCGGATTTTGCACAGCAACTGACCAATCACATCAGTAAGACTCTGCTGTCACATGGCAACCATTCTACTTCTCATGAACACTACCAGTTGGATACAGCATCAGTTTCTATTTATGGTCAATTTATTATTATTATTATTAGTAGTAGTAGTAGTAGTAGTAGTAGTAGTAGTCATATTGATGGTCAATTAGATAATCCTATGCTCTGTCCTTCATTTACAGAGTCAAGTCATGAGGAGTATTTGCTGTCCTCACTAAAAGGTGAGCATCTGGAAGTGTCCCAGGGTTTAGGTATTCCGGGGGTTTGTTCTCTCAGCTGCACTGCAGACAGAGTGGCCCAGCTGTCAGGACATCCTGTACAACACTGAGACATTACAGCACGGACAGGCCCTGAGCGCAGGGCTTTGTCCTGACACTTAGTACGCACTACACTTCAATACATGATTTATTAATGGTCAGTGGTATAGGCAATGATGGGGACCCGAGTTTTGACGAAGCCTGTGCCTGACACTGTGGTCCTGATGTGAAAGTGTCCCCCTGTGCTCACTGTGTCTCTATGTTCCAGACTGTCCGGTATCTGGGCTGGAACTCCACTGGAGGGGTGCGGCTCCGTGCCGGTGGGAGCTCAGGGCAGGGCGGGGCCAGCGCGTCAGACTGACCCTCCACAGCCAGAGCTCAGGGGGAGACTGTGAGCAGGACTTCATCGCTGTGTATGACTCTTTAGCCGCAGGGAAAGCACGGCTCATCACCAGGTGTGTACGTGTCCAGGGTCCTGACCTCTAGATCTGCTGTATACAGTATGTATTTTTTTGTTCAATTTGGTAATCATGGGTGAAACAAATTAATACAATTGTTTCATTGGAACTGTCTTGTTAAAGTATGAATGCTGGGGACAGAACTGAGTTGAGCAGTGAGAGGCAGCCCTGTATTTCACTGTTGCTGTGCGTTCCTGTGCAGGCTGTGCCCCGGGTCTGAGCACCGCCCTCTGCAGGCGCGAAGTGTGCTCTCCTCCAGCCGTGTCATGCTGGTGATCCTCCATTCACAGCAGCAGCCCTCCGCTGGGCTGTGGGCATCCGCACACTTCCTGCAGGGCAACAGTAAGTGCCATCACTCGCTGTGCCACACGCTGCACACTGGCAGAGTCTCAGCACCACTGATTTCTCTTGTTTTTCCACAGGGGAGACCTGCGCATTTCCTGCCTTCCAGTGTCATAACACAACATGCATCGAGAAGCCCAGCGAAGAGTGTGACAGCACTGTGGACTGTCCAGACACCCCTGAGGAGATGGCCTGCGGTCAGTCACAGGCCAACAGCAAACCAGACAAATATCTGAGCACATGTGGGAGGCTGGACACAAGCTGTTATGAATTAATGTATGGAGTTGCTGCTCACAATGGGAATATATGGCACTCCCGGCTCCTAGCTGGGGTCTGTCATGTGATAGCACACTGAACACAAGGTTACAGATATCATATCTATAGAGACAGATGGTCTGTACCTCTCTGTAACTTGACTCGAAATGACACAAGAAACTTAAAAAAAGTTGTGTTCTGCTGTAGGAACCTCAATTACACAAAAAAGATATCTGTCCTCAAGGCACTGGGTTTAACAGATATTCCCAACAAAAGAGTATCTCATTTCTGGGACCTTCAAACTGCATGATTAACCTACTGCAGTCAGCCTGCAAATGGATATCAATGCAGATCTGTCAGCGCTCTTCTCATTATTTATGTTGGAGAATTATTTAAAATCTAGCCCTGCCAGCGTACCTGTGTTTGCATGGTAAGGAAGCAGACCTTTGGCCTTCAGCCTATTCCAGCCTATGGAGTCATAGAAATTATAGAAATACTTTAGCCATACTGGCACACTAATTGACTTCAGGTTAGCTCCCAAAGAACAAAGCAAAATTGTATTATATTGGTTTATAGAACTGCTTTTTTTGCGGGGGGGCACAGCAAGTCAGCCCTGTGCGGGAAAGTGCAGCCCTGCGGAGTTCAGCAGGTTACTCCGATAAACATCAGGCTCGTCCAGGAAAGGCCGGCTAGGCTGACAAAGGCACGCTGTTCTCGTTGCGCTCCCTGCTGCGCTGTTCACAGTATTGTAATTTTCATCATGCAGGCTTGGCTGAGACACACCTTT
Organism: Amia ocellicauda; assembly: GCF_036373705.1. Taxonomy (NCBI): domain Eukaryota; kingdom Metazoa; phylum Chordata; class Actinopteri; order Amiiformes; family Amiidae; genus Amia; species Amia ocellicauda. The sequence goes on from NC_089852.1 coordinate 29,873,000, forward strand.
GCAGGGCCCCGAACAATAGCTCTTCTGTGCAGCACAATAATGGAAGTCAGAACCCAATCCTCTGGGCTTCTGAGCCCTAATTGTTTGTGATCGTAAACACTGAAAAAACAAATTAGCCAGTATTCTCTGCCTTAACTGTGTATTGGACGAGTTTAAACTTCTTCTGAAAAAACCTATCTGGGTAAAGGTTAAACAGCACAGCAGTGTTTACGGGGAAAAAGAAGCAGCCCACCGAAGACAGGTGGGAGCTCCACGCTATGTGTTTCTGAGGGTAGTGGGCTGCTGATGTGGTGAGGAAGGTGGCAGGTCGGTCAGCAGCTCTGTGTTTCTGTTGCCTCCTGCAGGCTGCGGGCGGCGGGGGGAGCAGGAGAGCCGTGTGGTAGGGGGACAGGATGCCCAGCACGGGGAGTGGCCCTGGCAGGCCAGTCTACACTTCCTGCAAAAACATGTTTGCGGGGCGACAATCATTGGGCCGCGATGGCTGCTGTCTGCTGCACACTGCTTCCAGGACCCCACACAGCGCAGGTGAGCCTGTGGCCGTGTCTGTCTGCGTGTGTCACAGGGTGTCTGTCTGCGTGTGTCACAGGGTGTCAGTCTGTCTGTCTGTCTGTGCCACAGGGTATCCAGTGCATGGCTGTGGACAGCGGTGGTGGGCACAGTCAGCAGACAGGCCGGTGGCCCAGGCTCCGTCTTGCATGTGGTCCGGCGCATTATAACCCATGAGCAGTACAACATGGAGACGCTGGACTCTGACCTGGCCCTGCTGGAGTTGGAGAGGCCGCTGGAGTTCAGCAGCAGTGTGCAGCCCGTGTGTCTGCCTCCCCGCTCACACAGCATCCCTGCAGGCCAGCCCTGCTTCGTCACTGGCTGGGGTCTGCTGCAGGAAGATGGTGAGAGTGATCCCTCCATGTGATTGTTATTTTTTCCCTCATTGGGAAAGACAGGCATTAACTGAAGCTGATGCTAACAGTCTTGTCAATGTGGCCCTGACCCTGGGGCAGCAGAGAGGGCAGCTTTGTGGCACCTCTGATGTGCGGTGCCATCTGTCCCCAGGTGTGCTGCCCCTAGTGCTGCAGAAGGGGCAGGTGCAAGTGATCGCGCAGGCTGAGTGCTCCAGGTACCTGGGCGGCTCCGTGACGGTGAATATGCTCTGTGCAGGACAGCTGCAGGGGGGCGTGGATGCCTGCCAGGTACAGACCTCCCTGGGATGTGGGGGGGATGCTCACTCAGTACAGAGCAGTTGTTGTGTTGAAGGAGTGGCTTTGTAGTCCTCCCCACTGGTGGGGGAATGATGGGAATTGATGAGACTCCAGGATTCATCACGTAACTGGCCTCAATGGGGATGGGCTCGGTGTCGTGTTTCTGAGGCCTGTCAGTGGTGCCACGGAGAGGAGAACACTCTGTGACAGGGCTGCTGATTGGTCTTGATTACTATTATACCCCGTTTCCACTGGCCTGTTCAGCTGCCCCTCAGCGTGGCCGTGTCGTATCTGTGCACCTAAACTACACCCGCAGCATTTCCACTCAGTGTCGTGGGTCCAGCTGCCCTAGGAAGAGACGGAGACACGAAGGTCAAACCGCATCTGGGACGCTCGGCACTCTGGGATTTAGGAGGCTGAAATACCACTAACATTAAAGTGCAATAAACTTTGGGCTGAAATGTTTTTACGATATCTAACACAGTCTTATAGTATAAGTTATACAAGATATTCAAAAGTAGAAACCGGGACACAATTAAACAATATATAAAACAAATTACATCACTTAAAATTTCACCTAGTTTATTTTGTTTAGCAGCACATCGTAAATAACCGTGTTACTTCTCCCTGTATCATGATCCGATTAACACTGACAATATAGGTTAATTTAAGTATCCTACATATTCGCCCTTATTATTTGTCTGTGGGAGAATGAGCTGTGTTGCATTATGAAATACAGTGCGCTGGGTTTAAATCTGTCCGTGTAGCCACTGCATATCTATATCATGAAATACAGATACGAGTCACAGTTTCTTAATACATGTGTATATAAATACGACTTCAACACTCTGGGATCCATAACTTACTGGAACAGTTTTCACATATTCAGTGTTAGCGTGTTTTCTCTGTATACCTGCAGCTTTATCAATGGGCAAAATAAAAATCGCTTCAATAACATCGTATTTCGTCAGGGCACATTGTATTGCAGTCCTGCAGTCCTTTCTCTGGCAGGATTTTCGCGATCTTTTCAAACACTCTTAAATGTCTTTCTGTGCCTAGAAATTAATCCTGTGTCACAACTGCTTCAGATGAATCGTTTCCCCAAGGTAAACACACATATTCCTTCTTCTCTGGCATCGACAGCGGCCGCCATTACTGTAGTCATAATGTCAGAATGCAGACGCGCTGCGTCAGTGACGTCACAGTATGTGCCGCGGACTAGTTTGGGACTCGGCCGATACTATATAAGAAACTGCGCTCCTGAACGTGGCTAGTGGAAATGTGGTATTAGAGTCATCTCTGTTGGTACTTCTCTCACTCAACAAGATGTAGCATTAGGCAATCAGCAGCCACTGTAAATAATGATTTTGACATGATTTGAAATGGGGATTTATTTGTAAACGCAGTATGCGAGTTCAGTAGATCACTTCATGGGGACAGATGTAAGTGCAGACCGGGCTTTGCTGTGCGTATTGTGCTGTGTTACAGCAGCGGAGACAGGTCTGTAGGTGACTGTGCTGTATTGCAGGGTGACTCTGGGGGACCCCTGGTGTGCCAGGCGAGGTCAGGGCGCTGGGTCCAGGCCGGCGTGGTGAGCTGGGGGGAGGGCTGCGCTCGCAGGCAGCGGCCCGGCGTCTACACCCGCCTCTCGCAGTTCCAGGACTGGATCAGCCAGCAGGTCGGCGTGTAGCCGTGCAGCTCCCGGCAAGAGAGCCACAGGGTCCCTGCTCTTACACGGAAGCTGCTGGTGCTGCTGACACAACAACTCACAGTGTCAGCGGCTAAGCCAACTTCAACAGCGGACTCGTGTCAAGACGAGACTCATCATTTCTTCGGCCTGTGCAATTGAACTGCAGGTGCCAGAACCAAGAGGCCGCCGGTTCACAAAGAGGTCATGTTTGTAACTGTTGCACAATCCTGTGCTAGGAGATCGGTGTTTTCCATATTATTAAAGATCATTTTAATTAAGGGTTCTGTAAAAGCAAAATGTATCCCTTCATCAATTCACAACGTTTAATCAGCCTTTCCTTAAGTCTACATTTTGGCACTTCTGATTCTGAATATTGCATTTATTACAGTCTGTTTAACAGTAGATGGCGCAGTTGTGTTGCAGTGAGTGTATGAGAGAGAGAGAGAACTTCTTATGGCAGCAGTTTGTGAGAGCCAGCAGAAGGACAGGATTGAAGTGCGACAGACCCAGAGAAAAGGCAGTGTGACCCAGTAACACGCTGTTTCATTACACAATTAACAAGATCATATTACTAATCACTGGAGCTTCATTTGTTAACAAATATGTCTAATTAGCTGTTTGCCTTTAATCTGGCTGTGTATGTTCTCATGGTGTGTTAGTGTGATATGGACTCTGCAAGCAGGGATTAGTATTTGTCTGACTAAGTCTTAATTGAGGAAAGGTGAAAACAGTTAGTCAGCAGATCATGGGCCTGTTTCTTGGTTGCTGGACCAGTGACAGCTCTCCCATAGCGACAGCTCTTTCTTACCTAGAGGGATATAAACACAGGGATGTAGAATCACACAACCACTCGTACGAGAATATCCATGGAGGAGAGGAACAGGAAAAGGAGCAAGGATTCTTCTGCCAGGAAGCCCCTCTTCGATCCTGTCCTCGTCCCCATTAGCCTTTGATGAATGATGACTCTCTTCCCTTGACAGCTGGGAGACACAGGAACAACTAATTTTTGCAAAAGGGATATGACTGTTTGACAAATGGATGAATTTGGTAGGGAGACCTTGTACTGTGAGCTGCTCAAGATAAGACCACAGCCACGCCAAACTCTGCAGGGTGACCTGGACGGGGTGTGTTCTTGTTCAGGCCAGACCTCTGCCTGGCTGATCTCAACTCTCGCTTTAAATATGAGCCAATGAATCCATCTTGTTCATTATTAGACATTTGCTCTATTTAATAATAAGTTATGTTCTTATAATAAATGACTGGAACAGAAGAGAGAATTTTCAGAGTAAGGTCTAAACTGTGTGTTTGAGTGCAGTGGTAGCTCCTCACACGGGCTTGAGAGTCTTCAGACTGTGGTTCATGCAGATCATGTAGAAAAGGATGTCTTCCTTCAGTGATGTGTTTTTCAGCACATTTAAGGATTTATTCACCACTGGCTATCATAAATGAAAATAGGTTAGACATGGATTCATTCTCTTGTTGAAGCCTCCTAACTCTCAAATCAGTTACATTAAATCAGCCTTTATAAACAGGGTGATCTCAGTCAAACCACAGTCAGTGTGAATTCTGATTCCTCTGTCCAATGAAAGAGCTGGAGGTCAAAAATAGAAGCAAAAATTGCCAGATTGTTGGCCAATCGATATAATGTATTTGAGCTCTTCACTCAACTTTAAAGACAATATTTTTAAAGATGCAAAATCCATGACAGCGTGGTAATAAATATTGGCAGTTTTGAGATTGTGGGAGAGGATGTTTTCTCGATGCAGTGAGACCTGTCTGAGCGCTGGGAAGCCCCAGTCCAGTGAAGCTGTACACTGTGAAGGAAGCCAGCAGCTGATATCTATCACTGCTCACAATACATTACTCACCCAATCACAGCACCTTGCTATTAAAAGCACGCTGGGGCACCTGTCCCCAGGACGCCATTGTTACAAACACAATAGAGCTGCTGGAGTCTCCTTGGCACCAGGTTGTGTTATAATACAGGATACGGCGTTTCCCTCTCGGGGGTCCCGCTGACTGCAGCAGGAGCAGAAAATCTCTGCCCCCAGCCCCTCACCCTCTGAGAAACTCTTTCCCACACCACTTCTTCCCTCAGTCCTTCTTTCCCCCATTACAACACCCCAGCTGTTTCACCGTTTCACAAAAAGGCCAGATTCAGCACATTCCATTTTTAAGGCTTGATTTTGATGTACTCTATTTGTATGACTACACTTAATCACAGATAAGTCCTCTAATTGTAAAGATAACACTGTTGGGTTAATATACGGTAATAACGTATAATAGTGAGAATAGTACTTTTCAGAAGTGCTCCTTGTCAAAAGTGTGTATAATGAAGTATGAAGATGCTGAGATGCTTTGTTACAATTGTGATGTGATTTCTAACAAACAGTATCGATTCTCCTTTGTGGGGCTTTGATTCCCACACCTCTTTAAAAGCTCATCTGGGATGTTTTGTTTGACCCTGTCTGTGACCTCAGGAAGTGTATGGTGCAAGTACATGAGAATTAGTCTTTTAAATGATAATAGAGCTGTGACACTAGGCCTGGCTCATGGCCAAATCCACAAACAAAAAAAATCCCCTCCACAGGCCTGTGTGCCTGTGGTGGCATGCTGTGTGACCGCAGCCAGATTGAACTCTGAGCCGCCAGGAGATTATTTGGGTCAGCCTGGATACTGGCAGCAGCAGCATGAAGGCAGCTATTTTTCTGGTGTTGATGCCATGGAGAGCCACCATGAAGAAGTGTCTCTGAAAGTTATGACTAGTCTGATGGTCAGAAGTCTGATTTAAGTTAATTTTTTGTGTATACATATCAGAGCCAATTAATTATAGCAATACAAGCAAATGGTCATGTTGGGGCCAAGGGTCCTCCTCTCACATGCGGGCATGTTGGGTAGGATATACAAGAATCCTGTTGATGGATCTCACAATAAAAGGAGAAAATGGACACTTAAACCCTCTGAGAACACTCAAATTCTAAAGTTTGACCTGACCACACAATGTCCTATTCACAAAAGTGACATTGGGCACAATAAAGTCATTTGGGACAGAAGTGCTGTAGCCCCCCAGGCTCATCTTTAGATTAGGACATCACCCATTTAGCATGTTAACACTGCCCCACTGCTCATGTGTAACCGTGACAGTAAACAACAGCTTCTCAAGAATCAGACCAACATATGGGTGACTTTCAAAGCTTTTCACTTTAAAGGCAAAGTTTAAAAGTTAAGATAGTTCCAATATATTAATATTTTTGTTATTGAGAGAAAACCAAGTTAGTTAACCCAATAGAAATGCCACCCAAAACAATTTAATAGTCAAAGTTGATTGTAAATATAAAAACCCTACCTGGTCCGTAACCCTAGAAAGTGCTTTTAAAAAATCGTTTCTGGTTCATTTGTTTTAATATTAAACATTCGGTATCATGCCTGAATCACAAATGCTGAGCAGTATGTGTAAAATCATTGGAATCTGTTCCGGGAAGTGCTTAACCATAAATGCAATTAAAGTTGATTCTGTCTTAGAAACACAGACCTCCTCCCTCAGTCACGGAGGACAGTTCCCATCATGAGTTCGGATGCACTGACAATTCATTCACAAAACCCGGGGGACATTCCGATCATTGATGTCCTGAAATGGACGTGCGGGGGGTCACTGCTCTGTCCCATGCCGTGCTATGCGCCCCCTGTGCTCAGGCACTGTGTCCAGCGGGACTGCTGTCCGGTATCTAAACTGTTCAACACTGCATCTCTTCCGTTAGCTAGCATATTGGGTCACTTTGTGCAAAACCCTTAAACTCAGGGAGCTCTTAAACTAAAGTGAAAGTTAACAGGAAGGTTAAGGTTTGATGTAAAGCCCACAAGCCCATGACCCGTGCAGTGTATTAAATATAATACATTAGACACAGCTGCACAACAGCACTATTGCATTCATTAGACGATGTTTAATCTATCACGTTTAAGGGAACTGATTTAAAATAAATTACAGTTTTAATGGCAGGTTACTGAAATGTCGCACACATAAGCTAAAGTCATTAATGCGCTTAAACGCGCGGTTGCGTGAGTGCGATTGGGAAACGGGCTTCTGCCACCTCCGGCTGTGCGTTTCGGAGCCGCCCTGGAGGTGCCACCCTCCTCCGCCCGGCCCGCCGCTCCGCAGCGCTGGGGAGAGGGGCTCCGGACAGCGCCGGGGGTGTGTCGCGGCTGCGCGTCACGGAAGCGGTGTGTGAAAGTGGAGGGCTAGAGGAAAGTTATAAATCTCAGCCCCGAGGTGATTCCTAAAGGATTTACTGGATTCCACGCGTCGCGCAGGCAAACTGGATGCTCTCCATCTACTTTTAGGACTAAGCTAGGGATTTCTTTTCGTGTCAGTGTCTGCAGGATGCCAGTGTGCTAATCCCGCCTCTTATTAATTTGGAGCATCACAGGGACTGATAAGAATAAGGGAATAAGGGAATTGCTCTGGTCATCTGTGCGCACCTTTGCGGAGTGGAAAGGCTTTCTCCTGCCATGGTTGCTATCGTGCTATTTCTGCTCTGTGGGCTCTGTGAGAGCGCGCTGTCAAAGAGTGAGTAATTATTTTATGTATGTATGTATGTAACTTTATGTATGTATGTATTTGCCTGTCGGTTAACTTCCTATTGCAATTCAGAAGAACGCGGCAGGTGTTTTCAATTGTGATTGTGCCTTTTTCTGTTTTAGTCTGTTTAAAATGACTGTACTTTGCGCAGCAGCAAGAAAAGCGCCGAATAAATACATTTAGTATTAAAGTTATTATTATAAAGAAAATTATTGAAATAAAAATATTTTACTGCATATAAAAATTAATAGTTAATAGGATGGTATCCGTATACAGGACACACTGTCTTAAGAAACCCATACTGGTTGTTCCGCGGGATCAGGGCGCAGGTTGAGATGGATTGGAGCAACACAATTGCCCAACATTAGGCAGTCTGTGGACCTGCGCCGTTTACCAGGCACAGTGATGGGACATCCATAGTATGTAGACAACAGGTTCCAGTTAACATAATTGATGTATATAGCAATCCCTCTTACGTCCATATTAAGTTTCCATTTAAACTTCTGTTATGCATAGGCGCTGTATGAAGCACAAAGTGCCTCTGTGTGCTGTGCTGGGTGAGGCTCTCCGTGGAGATGCCCGACGCGCCGCGCAGCGCTATAGGGCATGTGTTGCGTGTGCAGCGGGGCATTTACGCAAGCCTGCTGTTCCCTTATCTTTGTCTCTGCCGAAATCAGCGAGGGCGTTGTTTCCTTAGCCTGATGATTTGCTTCAATGTAGGGGATGATGTGAGTTACAAAGGTCACAACCCCAGCAAGGAAACTTTCCGATTGAAAGGAACTGGAGCTAATCAAGCCATATCGCTAAAACAGACGCGCGCCGGTGACCTGCAGTAACACGGACCTGTGTGCGGTGTGTTTCAGCCTCATTGTTACATATCTGTGCATTTGTAAGTCACTTACTGTTGTATACATTCAGTGTAAAGTGCTGTAACACTCGGGGTGATCCCGTCTCCACAGACTCGGCTGTGGGGAGAAACGATGACTTGTCGCCCTGGATAAGGGTGTCTGCTAATAAATAATAATAATAATAATAATAATAATAATAATAATAATAATAATAATAATAATAATAATTTGGAATTGTCCCAATGCACATTCACAAAGCTGGTATTATGATTATGAGTATGATGATGATGATGATGATTATTATTATTAAGCCTATATTCATAACGTTTCCGACTGTGATTAAATGACTATACCTTGTGTTCAAAGAGGTTAAAACTAGTTTTTTTTATGCAGGTGTGTGTAAAGTTATTTTAAGTTTGTACTCAGAAACAAATAATGTTAAAACATTTGTCCTTTGGGGATGTATAACTCCAACATTTTAATACTTCATTTTCAATATATTTATTCAAATAATCACAATCAAAGACATATTAAACCACGTATTTATACAAGTTATTATTTATAGTAGCAGCTATGAAGCTCCGCGAATCCAGCTAAAGGGCAAGTGTTAAAAGAGTCACGATGTAGGGAAACACACATTTGTGGTAAAATCAACAAGTAACACGATGACTTGTTAACACAAGCCTGTTAAAAACTTAAACTAAAACTAAAACGTGGTTATAACAGAACAATGTGGGGTAACCACGTTTTCAAACTTTGTTTCGAGAATATTTCAGCTACATTGAGAACATTACAGTGAAGTTCTGATGCAAATATCCAGAAGAAGAAGGCTGAGATTATACACGTGATTATGATTTAAATTCATAGCATATCAGTATACCGATCTTACAATACAATAAAGCGATTGATAGACAGATGTGATTTTAAGCTGAAGTGTGGCGGTGATTTTTGTGGGGAAGAATTTCCCTCCGCTTGGAATGTATTTGTCAGAGCTTCCTTCAGCGTGGGAGAGCCTGAAGCACACAACTGGTAATCATTTGTTGGAGGTTATCAAGTGTACAGAAACTCCTGAGTTTGATTTGTGTTGATACCTTTCAAAGAACCTGTACGTTTTTAGCAAATTAAACTTTCTAATTTTGGTTAACACTACCTGTTATCTTCAAATGAGACAACGCTTCTCTCGCAAACAGACCTTCTCAGACTCAGTCAGTTTAGTGGGATCTCTTCCTGCCATTAAAAACTGGTCAGTTCACTGCAGCGAAAGAAAGACGCAGACCTGCTGTGTGCCTTTACACTGGCCACTCAACAGGTGTCTTTGGATTGTGTTAGAGCATGTGTTTCACTAAAAGCACAACACAGAGGCTTCTCTCCAGACAGTTGTGTCATATCTATTGAGTTTGCTTTCCCGGCAATGCTAAGAACAGAGGGGCGCGGGGTGCAGCAGAAACTATTTCTCAGACCTTTTCACTCTGCCTGTGAACTGCAGGAGTCCTGTAGTGAGGCTTCAGACTCAGATCAGCTCTGGAATTAAGGGAAATCCCAAAGGAAAATAAAATAATTTTCAGAGGATCTGCATGTATTTATGTTTTAGTTAGTTGGTCAATTTTTTTGTTTGTTTGTTTAGTGATTTCACGTTAACTGTGTTTTCTAAAGATTGCGAATGGCTGAGAGAGAAGCCTAATGAGGCTTGAAATGAATGCAGTGTGAAGTGGAGTCTCTGCAGCACTGTGATTGATCAGTCTGTGGCAAGCTGATGGTTTGCTGGATGGAGGAGGTCAGGGTTTGAGGTGCATGAGAGATCGGCCTCAGGGCACTTTCCCCAGCCTTGCACAGTGCAGCTTAAGACTGGGGTCTCTTTAGGTGGAATACATTAATGAAGAATTCTGCCTTGCTTAAATATAACTAGGTAATTGGTTTTATTTATTGGTTGATGGATTGAGTGGTGAATGTATAAAATGCAGCAGTTGAGGTTTCAGACATGACTGCCTGTTTAGAAGACACGTACTGCACATACTTCTCCATCCTACTGAATATTTTGCAATACTGACACAACGTATGACATTTCTCTTCCTTGTTACTATTTTTATGAAAGGGAAAGTGTACATCGCTGATGTGTTTCTGTTGCTGCTTGCACGTTACCAACTTGTATGTGTGCCAGTTGTGATAATAGTTCAGAGAGACAGGACATGCACATCATAATCAACCTTTAAGACCCTCGCTGCACAATGCTGATGTTTTCAAATGGAGCGGTTGTGTAGGACATCAGTCCAGAACATCCCAATATTTTCATACACATGCCTTTGTCTCTGGTTTCCTGTGCGGATTATCAGATTTGAGACGTGCTCCATCCGAGGGGGCTGTCTGTTGGCGTCGGGCTGGCTCTCGCTCAGTGAGCACGGCTGGGCCAGGGGCAGGTCAAAGGGGGCAGGGTGGCTGCCTGACTGACAGGGTGAATGAAGAGGCTCTTGAAGGCAGTCAGCATGTCACGCAGGCATCGCTCAGTGAATGGCCTGATGTCTCCAGCAGACACAGTGGAGGGCACATTCCCTTGTAAATATTGACAGTAGGGGTGTCATCCCTCTGGGTTATCCTGCTGGGCTCCAGGCGCACGTCTCCTCTGATGCCTGAGAATGGAATATTAACTAGGTACGACCGCATTGCTTTGCTGACGAGTAAATTATTTTGTGGAGGGACCACATGGCCTTTAAAAGATGCAGTTCTCTATGTAGTTGTATAGGAAGTTTGCCACCATGCTTTTTCTTGAAAAAAATAAAATAAAAATTGAGATTGAACTGCACATTCCAGCTATGAACTGCCACACCGGGGTTACAGAACAGGTGAAGTCTTGAAACTACATTGTCATAATTTAAAAGTCTCAGTTTATCCAGTACGTCAAATAGGACCCACAGTAATTATTTTTAATAAGCAAAAATCATAAATACATACCAATAGAATGACTCACAGAAGAAAATCAAATTCGTACTTCCCCGTCTTAACCTCCTCACTCTGAGCCGATGCCAAAATTCGGGATTTGGCTTCATTCCAAAAAGCAGATTTGTTATTTGTTTTTTAAAACAGGTTTGTCCTGTACATTGAATATACATTAACTGCAATTAGTTCAATGTGTATCTTTATTTATCTTTTATTTTTGCCAGCGAGGTTTGTTTTTCTTGTTTGGGCTGGGTGGTGGTTCTGTGTGTGTGGGGGGGATGGTTGTATTGGATAGTGTTCAAAGTAATGTCCATGTTGTGCACTGTCAAGGAAAAATTGATATTGTAAAATATCACATAGGTTTTGTGAAATGGATTGCACCACTTAATTGAGTCTTTATAGAGGAATCTGCTGAATTCTTTGATGAGTCTTTATCCTGCAGTCATTTCTGTGGTGATGATTGACCGCAGAGGCATTTCAAACACGCTTTGATTTAATACATTGTCTTGTCACCTACATTTTCATCCTTTCTCCAAAGCCAGATGTGACTTCAGTTATAAAAACCTTTTGCAGTCACCTCACAAAATCTCTTCCTGTGAAAGCCACAGTACCATCTGAGAGAGTGCTAAGACTAATGGACCGGGGAAACCATGCAATTGTATATTTGGCACAATGTGTGTGTAATATTTTGCAGCAGAAAATGACATGGACTGGCTGTCTCAGCTTCCCCTGGTTGGTAATTAAAATTAAATCTTGATGTGAGTGATGTGAGATTATTATTATTTATTTATTGGCAGATGCACTTATCCAAGGGGCTAATTACAGGATGCATAAGCATTTTCATGAGTGCAGCAATACAATTCAATTAAAATTAAGCATAAATACAAAGTACAATTTAAGAAATACAGAAGGGTGGAAGAAATGTAAATCGAAAAATACAGAGCATACATCCTAGTAAGATCAATACAAAATTGCAATACATTTGTATACTTCTTAGATCAAAGCGTACAGACAAGTACAGACATCATGCAGAGATAAGAGCTAAAGGAGGGGGTATAGGAGAGTGTTTCTGTGAAAGACATACCTTTTAATGCCAATTTCCTGAAATTTCATCTAGAGTCTCTGCACTGAGCATATCTTTCCATTAATTTGAATGAGATTATTCAGACATTGCACAGGTGCCACATAGCTGAGTTTGTTGGGAGAATGTTTTCAGTCCTCCCCCCAAAAACAAGAACAAACAGAAAGAAAACCGACAAACAGAAACACTGCAAGGGGCAGACCTTGACAGAAACTCTTGCTCTGCTTATATAACCGACTAATGATTTAGCTTGTAATTTTGAGCATTATCACAGCTTTATTTCACTTGATTTACTCACTTGAATTACAAGTTCATTTCATCAGCATGTTTCCCCCGGAGCTGGGCTGTGAGTCGGGACAGGGTGAGACGAGGTCAGATTATGCTCTTGTGAAGTGAAGGGGCTCCCATGTCGTGCAGCCTGGGTACATAAACCCTGCTGCTGTAGGAAACACAGAAAGAGAGGATGTCTCCACCTTTATGTAATATTATAAGTCATGCTTCATTTGAATATTGTATTGCTGCACTTAAGTAACGCTTGCGTATCCTGTAAGTCGCCCTGGATAAAGGCTACACAGCAAAATAAATAAAATACATGCATCAAAAAAGTGATGTGTTAATTTCCCTCCTGAACAAAGCTGTGTTTTGGTATTTGCTGATGCAAACAAGTTGAATTCCTTTTTCTCTGGAAGAATACCAGGACAGAGTTGCTCCACCAGACTGTCCAGCTGTCACACAATCTCCAAGAAATAAGCAGCGGAGGAAGAATGTGCAGGGTATTTTAAGCACACTTTTAAAATGTATTTTAAAATAGATACTCTGATATTTACTCACAATTATACAGTTTTGGTTCCCTTCAAGCAATGCATGCAAGTGATCAGGAGAATTTTCCAAAAGCAATCAAACTTTTTTCAACTGAGAAAGACCCGGAACAGCTAACAACGACCGGAAGGGCCGCGTTATTGTTCTTCGTAGCCTTGTTTGAAGTTATTTATTTGCTTTGAGATTTTTGCCTTTGCTCGTGTACTGGCTGTTGAATACATATTGTGTGAGTGGACGTGGAGGGCAGTGAGGTCAGATCCGTGCCATACGGTTCACAGTGCTGTTGGCTCGAGTGGATGAGCACAGTGGGGCTCATAAATAGCAGCGTCGTCATGATGCTGAAATATGTGATAGTGAGCAAAGGCTGTGAGGTCAGTGCACGGCCGCTCTCTGCTTAGTGAGCTGTCCGTCCACATGGTGTTGACAGAGCTCCGCCGTGTTTGTATATTCCTGTGCTACTCAGCCATTTAGGCTGGAATGAAAACTCATATCAAAAAAATTGCAATGATTCATAACCATTTACTGAAACAAGTGGCTCATTGTGTTTCATCGTATATGTCTCTATTTGCTGTGCACGGGTTTAATGAAGGATTTGATTTCCAGTTATTGGTTAATATTTGCAACTGATACTTTTTCACAAAGATGCCTTTTTATCGAGGTCCTGCAATATTGTTTCGCTGCAGGGGTGCTGTATCTGGAGCAGCACCTGGTTGCTGTGCGAGTCTCCAATGGTCTCCAGGCCAAGTGAGAAAGATTAAAGGGCTATACTGATACTGCGTCCGGAATTCCTGAAACATTAACAGCAATTCAATACAACTATAAATATACAATGAAAACACAGCTGAGTGGCATTAGCTCGTGTAGACATAATACTCAGAGTTAACACACTACAATACTTAATTACTGGCACTGCCTCGGAGAGAGTTCTGCATTTTGTAAATGTGCAAGAGGAATTAAGCCTTTTTCTTTCTTCTTTTCTTCCTTTCTTTAGGGAAAAAAACAAACAAGAAAAGAAAAAAGTAAAACCTTTCTAGCCCTTGCCTGAACACAGTAGATGTGTGCAAATCCTAATTTTCCATAGGTTGTAACACCCACAAATGGAAATATATTCAGAGCTGGTGGAAAATAGGATGTTCCTGTTCAGCTCTGTACAGGTGTGCCATGACTGCTGGCAGAGCCTCTGGACGCAGTATCCCAGCAGGGTTGTTTTTGAGGACTCACATTGGCCAGAGCCCTGGACACTATTTTGGTCCTAGCATTGGACCACATGTTTACAGTAGGGGACTCTCCATGTTTCTTCCACCAAAGTTGTCATTAAGTTAAATGATAAATATTAGTGGGATTTAGAACATCATCTCATTTCTGGTAATGACTAACACAATGATTCATAAAGCCTTGTACTATAGTCATATCTTACAACATCTCTTGCAGTGTATTCCCTGTTGTTTCTCTAGAGATGAATGAAAACAATACATCTCTGTTGATCTGCTAGGTAATAATTAGTGTATCGTGGATTCACCCCAAACAGTTATTTGTCACTGTTCTGAATGAAATACCATTGAATTGTACATATGCTAATACACAGCACTCAAGTGCACTGGTCTACAGTGCAGTACTCCTGTGGTACATGCTGGGCATGGGGCCATGCTAGTACGATCACCATACAGCCTCAAACTCCACTGTTTAATAAAAGATAAACATTTATACAATAAGAGACAAATTGGTATTGGTGGCACTGTATTGTACTGCAAGCCTAAAATACAATCAGCTGTGCTCTCGTCTCATTGAGCAGTGAGTATGGTGCCTTGCTCAGAGAACAGACTTGGCGCTCTGTGGATTCCTGCTCTCTGCTCTCAAGATCAGAGGTCAAGAACTGCCCTTTCCTGCTGCAAACCGGGCTCAGGGCCAGTCCTTAAACACCCACGCATTAGAGCAACCTAGTGTATTTAGAGAAACATCACGTGGAGTTTCTCCAAGGCTGCACAGCTTCCACTGATCTTACTATTACCATGTAAATGCTTCTAGAACTGCATAGTCTGAATATGTCAACCATTTTCCTTTTTAGAGATTCTCATATACTGTTACAGTTTCTACAGTGAAAGGAAAGAAATATCATGAGGTCACGCTGTGACTGGCCCTAGTTCTATTAAAATAGTGTTGTTTCTCTCAGAGGGAGCAGCCCTCGACAAACTCCACACTCTGTTCTTTCTATGCTGTGAAATAAAAGTGACACCTCCGTCTGTCTCCAATGCTGGCCCCTGATGTCCATACACAGCTGACCGCTTCACATTTCTGTTTTCTTCCCACATTAACCACTGATAGATGTCCAAAATCCTGCTGGTCTGGATTTGTGTGCTGTACTGTAAACATTGCCCTGTGGTGTTTCATAGTCTCTGCCCTTCTCTCCACACCCTGTGATATCTCAAGTCCTTCTCTCCATTTCCAGCTGAACAACCCAAAGGCAGACTGAGCTCACCTGTTTTCAGTGTCAACAGCAAGCAGCTCGTAATACCGGCCAACCAGACACTGCAGCTGGAGTGCAAGTAAGTGCAAAACCATCAGCGCTGCTTACAATAAGGACAATGAATGTGATTGTGTGTGTGTGTGTGTATGTATGCACGTGTGTGCTTGTGCATGTGTGTGCATGGGCCATTGAAACACTGTTTTAGGGAGTCTCTGCTGGCCTGATTTTCCACCTTAAACACCTTATTTTTAGTTGTGTATGAGTGCTGTAAACAGCAACCCTAAGCTACTGTGCTGAGGGACTCTGTGGTCTGGTGGCTGTGGGGGGTTGTGGTGTAGGGGTTGAACTGCTGCAATGGAGCTACTTTGAATTTAGTGCAGGCACAGTGGTTAGTGCAGTCCCTGTGTGTGGGGAGGAGCTGTTGACTCACTGAAGATGGTGTGTTCCCTGCAGGGGCCTCTGGCCACTATCCTGGGCGTATCCGGGCGCCGTGTCCACGGTGGGCGGGAGGCTGGCCATGTCGGAGCGCCGCTGTGGGAAGGGGCAGAAGCTGTACTGCAGCAGCCTGAGCCTTCACCAGGCCCGGGCCCAGGACACTGGCTCCTTCAGCTGCAGATACGACAGCAAGAAGAAGCGGCGGGCCACCGTGTACGTCTACTTCAAAGGTAAGATGCCACTTTGAGAGCCCTGTTTAACAAGATGGGGTGCAGGGATCCACTGGTTGAGTGGTGCTGTTCTGCTGTGTGGCTCCCAGATATGAGTGAAATACATCATCCTGTCAGCAGGCCTGAAGAGCTATAGCGTCCATACCGTCCCTCAAAGGTGTAACTGTGATGAGGGATGTGGATGTATTGCTGAAAGGGTGGAGTGTGGAGCAGGAACTCACAATGAAAGAGACCGTTTGTTTGCAGCAGTCGGTGGTTGTTGCCAACAAGGGGGAGAAGGGGACATGTATCCTGCCGTGCCCTGTCAGAAGACAGAACCATTGTGGACTGTTCCTATAGACTTGAATCAAAAAGAGTTAGGGGAAATCTGGGAAGGTGTAGAAGACAAGTAAGAATTGTAGATGTTCTTCACTTAAGGGTAAAGGAACAGAGACAATGAGCTGTGTGCATACGTTAGCTAGAAATGTAAGAGAAGAGTCAGCAGCAGTAAAGAAAGGAGTTGTACATATATGAATATCCAACATGTTATCCTTCAACATATTCAACACATCTCTAGCAAGCATGTCACATGCCCATCCATCAGATGTGGATTGTGTAATGTTGTTAATTGTTTTTTGAAATGTATCTAAGTAATTTTGGAAAGCATCACCTGTCAATTGAGTAGCAGTGAGTGCATGATTAAGACTTTTCAGAGAGTGGCTTAGGCCTTGAGTTGTCTGTTATTCCTGAAACATTATTTGTATCCCCTGTCTGCTGCTGCATTAATGGAGTTGATGGCCAAATTGACATACTACTGCAGTCTTTCCCTTGTTTTACTTTTTCCACTGACCTCAGTTGCCCACTTGTATGTGTCTCCCACAGACACACCCATACTCAATATATCAGTGCAAGGTTTACTAAAACCTTCTTTGAGCATTCTCAAAACCTTAATTGCTGCCCTAAACTCCTTTATATACACTACATTAGTATCTTCCCATATGTTATTTGGCCACTTATCGTTCACTATGACATATACATCTTTTAAGTGCATTACATGAATTTCCTTAATTTCCTCTAACTGTTCCCAAAAGTCTCCATTACCGTGGGCTGGTTTCTATTTTGGTAAATCTTTCAGGAGTTTGTGTAATTCTCCTGGTGTGAATGAGGGATTTATGATAGTCATCACCTTACAGTCTGATTAATCTGCATCACCCTTTTTAGTCATGGTTTCTATTTGAGCCATTTTAACAGGTCGATCACTAAACTTGCTAAGGCTGGGACAGAGAGGCTTGCATGCTCTTTTCCTCATAATGCTCTCTTCTGTACTCCCACGCCTTCTGATCTAAATCACCCCAGCCGATATCAGCATTCTCACCGAGACTAACACCACAGACAGCAGCACATTTCTTTCCAACCATATGTCATTTCGCTCTTTCTTTTCTCAAATGTGCTATTTCTTTCTGCAATTCAATCACTTCTTCCTCTTTCTCTTTTCTCAAACATGCTATTTCTTTCTGCAATTCAATCACATCTTACTCTTTCTCTTTCAGCATAGTTTTGAAACAAAACAACTGTTCCCTTTCTTCCTGCATCTCCTTTTCCATTCTCTCATAACACGTTGTCACAATTAAATTTCAACCACTTTATCTGTTTTATTTTAACTTTCTTTCCCCAATAATTTATCTGTGCCCTTGGGCTCCATTCTGAATCCCAGCCACCCTTTACCATCCTGCTTTATTCTTAAATAAACTTTGTTCTCAAATGATTCAAGATGGACCAGCCATCCATAAGTTTGGAAGACATTAATTACGACAATCCAAACTAGGTAATCATTATTATTTATTTATTTATTAATTAATCTATTTATTTTTTCCTGCGCCATTTTCTCTGTCTTATGTCGTGATCAGGGATTATTTCCCTATTTCATTCACGGATGGTCATGAATATACCTAGGTTCAGTCAATGCCTTCTAAAACACACAATAGTCTCACACTCTTCTTATTAAAAAATATATTTTTCCTGCCCGAACTAACTTCAAATACCCAGCAACAAACTCTAACCTATAGGGTGGTATAAAACAAACTCACCCTTCTTAGTTTGTCCACGGATGGGTGTTCCTGGAGAGTCCGATGACAGGATCCTGTTCGTGACGCCAATTGAAGAGTACTGTGTGCAGTAGAAGGTTGATTCTTTATCCTGTCAGCTGCAGGGAAGTTACATTTGGTATTCATGGGTTGTATACAAGACAGAGAAGACAGTTATTTCCTTCTTGATTGGTGCAAGCAAGCTTACTACAGGGCAACAACAGAATGCAGAGCCTTAGCGATAAGATGATTATATTAGAAATTATAGAAAGAAAGGCTGTTGATAAAGGCTGTGTCAGCCCTTGCCAGGCCCAAGAATTTCGTTCTTCCAGGCCTGACCCATAATTCCAGTTATCCAGTTAGTCCGCTGTTTGTCTGTCGGCTCTGGCGCTCCTGGCTCAGCTTGCTCTGTGTTTTGGAGCATTTGCAGTGGAAACTTTGTCCTGTCCCCTGAGCTCAGGGGGTCAACAGGATTATTCAACAGAATCCTAAGGCACCTCAGAATTTGGACTTTGGATGTTAATCGTGACCAGTGTCACACAGTCTTGATACACAGGAAAGCATGTCATTACTTAATCATATTATGTGTGTTTCATTTTAGCAACAGGATCTCATACTCATAAGTAATTTGAACAACTTTCCCAGGGTTATTTAATTTGCCCTTAAATTGGCCTTATCTGCTATTTTTGTGCAAGTTATGCAACTTGTTTATTTATTTGCATATTTATTATGAGGAGACTGGTGGCATGCATGTCTCACAGAAGGCACCCGACCTCAAGTCTCATTGAAGAGGAGCTCGCTGCTGTCCAGAGGTTTGTTGTGTTTCCCTGGGATTGGGAAGCAAGCTGTGGTCAAGTCTGCATCACTCAGGCCCCTGTATTGTTTCCTGTGGCAGGACATTGTTTCAGTCCACTTCCCATATGAGCTCCGTGTGGACCGGCATGCATGACCTCTCTAGAACAGTCAGCCAGACACGCACAGTCCCGCCAGTGGCATGCGATTAGCACGCTGACCCCCTGTCCCAGTCAGAACCTGAGATGTCAGTCAAAGACGGGCGCTCCCCGGACACAGCTCTCAGTGGCACGATTCCTCAACAGCTCCTCCGCAGGCCGCCAATGGCCATCCCTCCGGGGATCAGGTCACGGCAGCTCCAGGACGTGAGGCTGGGAAGCGCAGTGAGGTGGTGTGTGAGGATGAATGGGTCTCCGAGGGGCAGTAAGTCCTTCCACCCTCATGGCCTATTAAGCATCCCGTGACCTCCAGCTCCGCTCGGTGTAAACTGCTGTGATTGCACAAGTTCATTTTTAGCCTCTCTTTGGAATCAGAGAGCGAAGGGAAATGTGGGATTAAGGAGTCCTTGGGGTACTTTTGTTAAATGTTCAGGGAATTTTTATTTTTTTTCTAATGTTGCTGTAACAAACAATGGATGAACAACACCCAGTACCTTAAACGGCACAGAAATGTCATTTAAAAAAAAAAAAGAAAAAGAAAGAAAGCCCTTGAGTTATTTTAACAGCACAGCTGGGACTGTAACCCGGGGGGAGTTGTATGACTGGGTGTGCTGGGAACGCTGAACTGTGTGAGGACTGGTATTTTTAAATCCATTCTACTATTGATGTATGTGTGACTCAGTACACAATACAGTACAGCGGGGAAGCTAACCTAAAAGAAAGCAGAGTGTTTTGTATAACAGCAGGCTCCACAGCCAGGGGTGATGTAGCTGTGCAGAGCTGAGGAGTTTGTGGGGACGTGCCCTGTCTGGTTCAGAGTGCTATTGCCTGAATCGCAAAAGATACCAAACAGCAGGTGGGGAAACATTGGCCAGGGAAGGTATTGTTTAGTGATGGATGAACCAGGCCTCCTCACCAGCACTGTGAAGTGAAATTGCTGCAGGAAGACAGAAATGCAGAGAGATCCACCCAGTGTGTTCATTCCCTGTCTCCGGGGTATGGAGGGCACAGGTGTATGCCGGACTCCACAGACACAGTGTGTGTGCGAGACCCTCCTCCACTGAGACCCTCTGACCCACCACAACATTTTAACATTTTGAGTTTCTTGTGGGTTAGAGAACGAGCTGCTTGTGCCTTTAATTCATCCAGTTGCTTTTTTGCTATACTTTAAAGGTCTGAAATATGTGTGTGTGTGTGTGTGTGTGCTGTTGCAGATGCGTCTACGCCCTTCGTGGAGCTGCATAGCGATATCCCTGAGGTCGTGTACATCATGCAGGGCAGTCCGCTGGTGGTGCCCTGCAGGGTGTCGGCCCCAGACATCCCCGTCACGCTCATCAAGGTGGGTGTCAGAAGAGCCATACTTTTGTCTCCTCTCCCATCTCCTGTCTCCAATCTCCTCTCTCCTCTCTCTTCTCCCCTCTTCCCTCTCTTCTTTCTCCTATTCTCTTTCCTCTCTCTCCTCTCCCTTGTCTCACTTGTTTTTACAGGTATATCATCACAACTCTGAAACAAAAAAAACATATATACATGTGTATATATATGTATGTATGCATGTATGTGTCAAGTAAAACCAAAGTAGGTGTAAATGCAACATGCCCATCAGCAATCCTGTGAGTAGTGAAGCCAATAGGTAGCAGGAACAGCAGCAGCACAGTACACACCCCGGTCCTCTCTGGCTGCTGTGTCTGTGAGTGCGGTTGGGCGGCCCTGCAGGTGAGTGTGCTGCTCCTAAGAATAGACTGGAGCAGGAAGAGGACCACGGATGTTTCCTGCAGAACCTGTGGTGGCATTTCTGTCCACTTTGAAAAGCAGAGCCCTTCCATGTCTGAGAGAGAGCGGGGGGGTGGGGGCAGTGGCCCTGGGGTCTCATCACGACGGATTCTCACTTCCTCCTCTCCCCTGCGGCTCCCACCTCTGCTGCCTGGGAAAGAGCCCAGGAGCCAGGAAGACTCACTTTCCTTATTCCCTGGACATGAAGAACCCCCTGGCTGCCGCCTGGAAAGGGCAGGGAAGTCTTTATCTTTCCATAATGGACTCTGCAGATGTATCCGAGTGTGCAGCCTGGCCCTTGGGCCGGAGGAAAGGGGCTGCCCGAACAACGCCCACTGCCAGCCTGCGCAGGGTGGGCCAGCAGGCCCGAAGTGCTGTCTCTGGAAATTCCAAAGAAATGGAGTGGGCCTCCTGTCCAGCTGAGGTTGATAAAACACGTTGCGTAACAGCCAGAGCCCAGCAAATGAGCTGGACTGAGTTCACAATCATTTCCTCTGGGATTTGCAGAAACTATGCAAGAAATTCTGGGATGGTCCTTTCGAAAGTCTGTCAGAATTAATGTAAAGTTCGCGGGTGCTCAAAGAGAGAGCTGCAGGCACCACTACATCAAAACACTTTCTCTGAAATGTTCAGTAGGACCCCCGCTGAGCAATCTCCGCAGCCTGTCTGCCAGTCGCCCGGACTACAGCACTGCGCCTGACTCATGTCACGCTGACAGCACAGTGGGCGTCTTACCTTGCTGCAGTCATGTAGGCTAATACCATTCACCTTGAAGGGAACTTTACAACTTGTTTTACATTCCTAATGAAAGTCAATCAGATATTCATGGATTATTACAATTCATATTTTACTCTAAATGCAGAACACTGATTCTCAGCCTTGCATGGTATTGTGGATATATCACATATACATAATATATAACTACAGTCATTTTTATTCATTACAAAGTAATCGTTAAAGCCATGACATCGGAGCAAAATGATACAGACTTACTTTCTCTTAGTCTAAATATGTTACAGAGAGCTCAGCTAAACTGAGGTGAAAGTGGAGATCTCTGCCCGCCCTGAAACAAGTGGCGTGCCATAAAAAGCCCATCACGTGTTCCATTCACACCGCTGCCAGAGTGGGAAGTGCCGGCTGAAAGATGCTTTACCACAAGGGTATAACTGTATGAGGCTGTATTGTGCTGTTTTTGAAGAACCTTTCAATAATGGTTGCACTTTTCCTTCCTTGATGAGATACTTGGGGCATCCTCAGGGGGTGCAAAGGAAGCCCGTAGTACTGAGAGATGGCCAGGCTGCCGGGTTCCCACTGGGGCCTGGCAAGAGACCTGGCGAACCTGTAAATCTCACAGCTTTGGCTATCAACTGTAAACACCATTAAGCTGGGAGGCAGTCGGGTCTTTCTGCCTGCGAAGTGTCCACAATATAGTAGACGTGCTAAAATATTTGTGTTGGTTACACTTTAACATCCCTGGTCGCCTCAGGAAAGCACTGTAAGTACATATTCTAAAAATACAAGTTGAGCCCTTCTCTGATAATTACACAATGAAGTGCTTTTTCCTGGAAGGACTTAGCACTTTGCTTATATCC
This sequence comes from Amia ocellicauda, assembly GCF_036373705.1. Lineage (NCBI taxonomy): Eukaryota > Metazoa > Chordata > Actinopteri > Amiiformes > Amiidae > Amia > Amia ocellicauda. The sequence goes on from NC_089852.1 coordinate 29,895,648, forward strand.
TTAAATTGGCTCCTATCACTGAAAAACAATCACTCTGGGGCGGCGCTTTCACTTTAGCTGTGAACGAAACTAGCTCGTTTTCCAGAGCAGTGACCTGCTTCTCTGGAAGGACAGCACAGAGTCAGTGGGTCTGTATCCTGTAGTAACAGGATGTGAGTAGATGGCCCGGAGTCACGTTTCCCACTTCCTCGTGCGGCCCCTCCGCATCTCCGCCCGGCCCTCCCCCACGGACACACACGGAAACGACCTCACCTGCCAGTGATCGATGTGCACAGCCAGTCTGGGAGACGGATTCGGAGCCACACTCTGATTTATCACACTGTTTTTCATGGGATAGATTAATTTAATATTCTACCAATTGCTTAAAACGTTTAAAGGAACAATATATAATCATCCTACTTGTTAGTTTGCTCAGTAACTTAATGATCCAAGAATCTCAGCATCTCCTTAATGGCAACCATACATTAGTGTAATCTCTCTCCGTCTCTCTCAGCAGTTTCCAACAGAAAAGCTGATAACAGATGGAACAAATATCAAATGGAACAGCAAGCAAGGCTTTGTGATCCCCTCCCCCTTGTATCGCTATATTGGGCTGCTGTCCTGCGAGACCACGGTGAACGGGCGGCTCTACAGCACTAAATACATAACACACAGGCAAGGTGAGAGCTGGCATCCCCCTCTTCAGTGTACTGTGAAATATAATGTAAACTTTTTTAAATAATATCTGTATATAGTTTATATGTATAAACTGTAATATCTCCATTTCAATTGTTTAATAAAACCACACACCCTGATCTATCACTCATATGTGTGTCCTGACCTGTGTGCCGTGTCCTCCTGTTTTCAGTCAATACGATCCTGGATGTGTACCTGAATGCCACCAGTCTTGTGAAGACACTGAAGGGTGACACTCTAGCGCTGAACTGCACCGCGATCATGGAGGCAAACGCCAGGGTGGTCTTCCACTGGAGCTACCCAGGCAAGGTGAGGTGGCAGCGGCCTGGCAGGGCGGGACTCTCACTGCACCACAGCACACCACACGCACAGCTGTCCTGCTCAGCCATCTCTCACACGGAGGATATTACATCTCTTACTGCTCCTCGGATTATTGCTTGAATCTTTCCATTATTCTTTTAATCTGTATTGAATATATATATATTTCAATTCGGTTCAGAAGTTCAGAAATCAATGTTAAGTGGTCTCTTAATTGTTTCCAGAGCTGTATATATATATATATATATATGTGTGTGTATGATTATCTGATATAATCTGATAATCAATCAAATACATTTATGTTAATTGTGGTAAGAACCAAACTCTAACACTGCTAACATGTCTAACCTCTCTCTCTCTCCTTCCCTCCCTGAAGGTCAACAACACTGCTACTATCAAGAAGCGTATGTTGCAGGGCAGCTCCAACTCCAACCTCTTCTATAGCATTCTGACGATCCGGGGGCTGCGCAGCTCAGACCATGGCCTGTACAGCTGTCGGGTGCAGAGCGGGCCCACCTCCCGCCAAACCAACACCACGGTCCTCGTCTATGGTGAGCAGTGTGGCTCGCAAGCCAGGCCAGCTCAATGGCAAACCCTGCCACCCTCAATTGTATCTGCGGCGCCCAGCCATTTGCAGCCTATAGAGCAGTGCTGGAACGTGCTTCTGATGTCCAGATGTAAAGCTTTCTTGTCAGATCAAGTCTTTTTATTTCCTGGAAGCAGAAACAGTCACTCCCAGCCCAAGTTCCGTGCGCTCTTTATAAACTGACGTGCTCTTCCCTCGTTTCCTCAGAGAAGCCGTTCATCAACCTGAAGTACAGGCACGCGCCCATCGTGGATGTGACCGCCGGGCAGAAGTTCTACAGACTGTCCACCAAGCTCAGAGCCTTCCCGTCGCCGGAGGTCATCTGGTATGAGAGTCCTTACTGAAAGGGTTTGGGGGGGCTCAGAGCACATTGATCTGTAGCAATGTTGCACGTGTTTTCCACAAAGATAAACATGCGCATTTGTTTACTGCTCAACATCAAAGCAATAGAGAACTCCCCTAGAGTTACATTTTACAGTTTTTGATTTAAGTTTGTGTTTATTGTTACTTACATAGTTATTTCCGTTCAAAGTATTATTTTTTGTCCTTTCAAGTCCATGTGATTTACCCCTGAGACAAGGCTATTGAGAGAAGTGGATTATTTTTAATATGCATAATGTTTTAATACCTGTACTTGTATTGGCCTCATATTTGTAATTATTTGAGTTCCTCAGAAAAACAGCAAGATGCTGTTATGATAGTGGTTGTTACAGTTTGGGGTTATAGTGTCTGTGACTCTTTCATAATCCCAGTACCTACTACCTACATGACCTAGAGGTAGAGACTGTCATTCTGACAATCTACAAATAAAATCTGCTGGCAATCTTGAGGAAACAGCAGAGCACAGTGAGTGACAGTGATGATAAAGGTTCTACTGCAACAGTAAAGAATACATTTGAACGTCTCCTTTGTTTTTGTTTTCTCAACAGGCTGAAAGACGGGAAGGTTGCCGCAGAGCAGTGCTCCCGCTACAAAGTGGAGGGCAACTTCCTTGTGATCAGAGACGTGTCGGAGGAGGATGCTGGTGTGTACACTATCCTGGTGGGGATCCAGCAGTACAGCCTGTTCAGAAATCTCACCATCTCACTGGTCGTCAATGGTGAGCCTCTCCCATCCTCACACTGCCTGCTAGGACTCATCTTCACTGCTGCTCTAACAGGCATTCATACAAATCAATGCTGTAGTGGAGGGAATGTGCAGGCATACGCCGTATGCCCACATATTCTGAAGGGAATTTTGTGTATACCCACATAATTTGAAGGGATTAACATGTGCCCACTTAATTTGAAGGGAATTGTATAAACCCACTTAATTTGAAGGGAACTTTGCGTATGCCCACGTAATTTGAAGGGAACTTTGCGTATGCCAATGTAATTTGAAGGGAGCTTATTATATGCCCAGACAATTTAAAGGGAACTATGCGTATACCCACTTAATTTGAAGGGAATTTTACATATACCCACATAATTTGAAGGAAACTTTGCGTATGCCCACCTAATTTGAAGGGGATTTTGAGTTCACCCACCTAATTTGAAGGGAATTTTACGTATACCCACATAATTTGAAGGGAACTTTGCGTATGCCCACCTAATTTGAAGGGAATTTTGAGTTTACCCACCTAATTTGTAGGGAGCTTATCATATGCCCAGACAATTTAAAGGGAACTATGTGTATGCCCACCTAATTTGAAAGGATTAACATATGGCCACATAACTTGAAGGGAACTTTGCATATGCCCACTTAATTTGAAGGGAACTGTATGTATGCCCATGTAATTTGAAGGACAATTTGCATATGCCCACCTAATTTGAAGGGAACTTCAACATATGCCCACGTAATTTTAGAAAATCTTGTGTATACCCTCATATCATTTCCTATAACAAATTATGTTTGTCCGCCATTCCCCAGTCAATAAATCAATTTTACACAGCACTTGTCAGTGTGGTCAGCCATTTATCATGCTGTTGCTGAGAAGGGGTCTGTGCTTCCCTAACCCTGTTGTCCCGGTATTTGCAGTGGAGCCCCATGTGGTGGAGAAGGCCGTGTCCCTGCAGGACCCAGACACCTACCCCCAGGGCAGCCGGCAGGCTCTGCTCTGCACCACCTACGGCTTCCCACCCCCGCGGTTACAGTGGCTCTGGCACCCCTGTCCGAGGACCAGCGGGAAAGGCCTGTAAGTGCCCCCTGTTAAACAGCTTCTCCTGGGCCTGTTAGTGCAGTGGGGTCCCCAGGGCGGGAGATGGGGGCAGGGTTGCTGATCCTGGGGCTTCAGTCTCAGGGTCACAGATGATGGACAGGGTGAATTACAGAGCTTTTTATTTATTGTAGTTTTATGAAAACAATTGTTACCCTACTATGGACATTGCACAGGTGTGGGGGAAAACAGAAAAAAAAACAGTTTGGGCAAATTCTGGGGAGGTTATTTGGAAAAATATAAAAAGGGATTTTTTTGGTTTTACCTTTAACTTTGAAAGTTCATACTCTGTGCCCTGCATTGGGAGCAGCTTTAGACACTCCAGACTATTTGAAAGTGAGGTCAGGTGTGCAGCGTCACACAAAAACAATCTTCTGAAAAACAGTATGAGATATGTCTTTGGTCAGTGTTTTGGCCAGTGTGTGTGTGTTTACAGTGTGTGTGTCCGCAGGAGCGGGGAATTAGAATCCCTCCTGCAGCCCTATTTCTCCTTCCTCTGGTGTCTGTTACATTCATAGCTCTCAAGTGCATATTTCCGAAGAACTTCATAAATACACAAATAAATAAATAAATAAATAAATAAATAACAACACAAACAAATTAAACAAAACAAACCGCACTCAGTAGGAACTCCCCTGGTACAGCCGCCTGTCTCCCTTTTAAGTTATGTTTTTCCCAGTTAAACGTAAAGAGAAACAATTTAATGAATTTCCTCTGTGAGATTCCCTGTAAAACATTTGTTTGTTATTGGTTTTGCTACCAAGCATCCTGCGATACTGGTCCTACATCACGCACCAAGCACTTCATTTTCTCATGGGAAACTCTGAGCCCAGACCCAGACCTGTCCATTTATAGAAAGCTGAGTCACTGCTGATGCCTCATCTCATCACTGCAGACACTCACACATATGAGATGTGCTTCAAACCCAGTAAGAGCCTCACACACACATAAACACACATGCGGTCACACAAACACACACTCTCCAGTTCTAATTCTGAAATGCAGTCAATGAAGAATGGAGTAGCGGTTTCCACGCTATTTCACTGAGGCCTGCCTCACACAAATGCATGGCAGGTCTTTCCATTCGCTTATGTAATAGAAATCAAGACTCACAACTGAACCATATGCATTATATTATTATTATTATTTGCATGGTTACATTTTTCCCATTTTGTTCATTACCTCAGTTCACTGAAGCCGTTCTAATGCAACGACCCCTATCCCTCACACAGTTCTGTCATACAATCCCCACACAAGCCAGGCACCAGTGTTGCAGGCAGAGGGAACCCCGCATTATGGACTCAGAGCGGATTGGGGCTGCGGTGGGGGTGGGGGGTGTGTGTGTGGAGGGGGGGTGTAAAAGACTCTGTTAGATCTCTCCCTTGCTGCTAAGTCTGCTAACTCTCTCTCCCTAAGTCTGTCAAGTCAGCAGTTTTCAAATGTAATTCATGATTTTGTTTTGATAAAATAATGATCACAAAACAGTCGTAGATATCAGAGGACTTTATCAATACATAGCTGTAGCTTTAAATGGTGTCTTCAGATGCATTTCTATGTAAATATGTATAGTAATATTTCTAATAGTAGTGATAGAGTTGCCTTCACTTTACCGTATGGATTCCTTATGAGGCCCTTATTCTTTGTAGCACCCAAGCACCACTTGCCTGATGGCACGCTGACGGAGGGAGCCGTGGCCGGCTAGCCTGAGGACAGTACTGAGCTCTGGCTGATAATGATGGCCTTGTCCTGAACAGGCCATGGGAGTTTTCTTATCTCGCTGTGGCAGGAGGGCCTGTGAGCTTCCTGTGCGAAATCACAGCGCTCGCCGCTTTCCTCTTGTTGTTTGGCTTCCTCCCCATCACAAGAAGGTTCCCAGCAGTATGATTGTCTCTTAGTCTTCAAGCGTGGCACAATGCGCTTCCTCAAGAGCTTGATCTATTCTTGAGACCCGAGAACTAACCCCCAAGACCCTCCTCCCCCCCAACACACACACACACACACACACACACACACACGCACACACACACACACACACACACACACACACACACACACACACACACACCCTCTACAGATACAATCAGGCTGATCGCAGGCACAGCACTTATTTTCAAGGCTGAACTCTGTGTGACAGCGCTGGCCCTCCGCGTGAACCTGCGCGGCTCGCTGAAGACACTTGGCCAGCAAGACAATCACTGGGTGTCTGATTTCCCAGCGGGGAGGGGGAGTGTGGCGAGGGCCAGGGGCTCCCAGTGCCAGCCAAGAACCAAGACGAGCAATGCACTGGATGGACAACAGAAGGGGCACAGAAAAAAACACAAAAAAAAAACCTTTGGACATTGTTTGATTTTTGTTTTCACTGTTTCATCATGCAGCCAGTGTGTCAGTTTTTATTTCTTTACTGTTTGTTAAAATGCTCTAGTCAGGTTTGAGCCTCTGTCTTCGTTCAGAAGGTGTTCAGTTCCTTCCGTCGCATCGGCAACACGCCCACGGCCCCCCCGCCCCCGCTGTGTTTCACTTGGTACTATGACGGCTATCCCTGAGGATGATGTACTGCAATACTCGGAGTGCTGCAAGAGCCCGAACCACTGAAGTTATCAAGTCCTTGTTTATACTTACTTCACCAATGCTGTGATTCATATTTAACTTAATTAATACTTTTTTATTAACCTTTTTTATTTAATGGAGAGGACTACTTAATAAAGAAAAAAACAACTCTATACAGACTGACTGCATCATACAGTTTAACAGACAATGTGTTGCTTTCTTGCAGTGTTACAGTATAAGTAAGGGGGCAGTGTTCTCTGCAGTCTGGCACACTCCATCTGTAGGTCAACGATTATGGGATATAGTAATATGAGAGCACCTTGTAGCAAGAGCATGAAGTTGTTGATTTAATATCATGCAAGAATTTAAATAAATTAAAGGCATGATTTTCATTACCAAATAGCTGTTCACGATTGATTAAGGCAAGTCTAGACCCAGCTTTGACCTTAATAACTGCAGGAAACCTGGACAAACTCTGTGCCAATTCCTTCTGCTTTGCCGTTTCCAGCATAGCCCTGAGTTCCAGTTAATCCCAGAGGTGTTCTTTGGGGTTGAGGTCAGGACTCTGTGCAGGCCAAGAATTGCTGTCCCTACTCTTCTCCTTGACCCACTCCCTGCTCTGTGTCTAACAGTATAAAGTAAGGCAGAGAAGACTTAAGCCACCAGAATGTAAAAAAAGCCAGAGCATCCACCACAAGCCACATCCCTGTGTGTTATTTGTTGTACCGGCTGCAGACACAGAACCCCGCCAGCCTGCTGACCCCCCCACCCCCCTATTTAGGCTGCTGTCCCGCACTGTCTCTCTCTGCCCATTGTGTTGTTTGTGGGTCATACCCCTGGGCAGACTTCAGCCAATTGTATTTCTAAGTGTCGCAGTTTTGTTACATATATACATGTTTGCTTGTTTGTATTGTTTTGAAATAGTTTTTGTGTATGAAGAGTTTTCCTGTCCTTTGTTACGTGCGACAGTGCGGAGCGTTTGTGTGCTGCTGACACATGGACACCCCTGAACTGAGGTGTTGTATCTCTACGGGTCATTCCCAATGTGCGATTTTGAAATAAATTAATTTTTTATACAGATGTCCTTATAGATAATATATGGATATAGTATTTAATAACCATTTTTATATTACTAATTGGTTAAAGAGTTATGCTGAAATCTGGTTGGTTGGCAAGTTGCTTTGTAAAGATATATTTAAAATGAGTATTTTTGTCTGACTGTGGGATATGAATTGTATGTTGATTTTTATTGTCCTTTTTTGCAAAAAAAGAATTAAAAGATTTATCCAATTTGCTCGTTGTGGCTGATAATTTTTGATTTGTGTTCAAACTTTCTCCCTGAGGAATGACGTAAATGAATGTGTCCCCTCTCCGTATGGTCTCTCAGGTTTATTCAGACTAATTCACAATCCTGCTAATATTCCCAGTGATCTGGCTGACATGACTCATACTGTTATTCAGAAGATGTTATTAGCTCAGGTGCACAGAGCTTGAATTGCATTTGAATTTCATGTGGTCAAGTATTTCTTTAATGTGTTACAGTACTTATGCTTACATGTTTTATTACTCTGTGTTATGAAATGTTTTGGCCAGATATTACCTTCAAATAGTCATCCTATCACTTTGTCATTTTTACGGACATCCCATATCATCTGCCCCCATCCTCTGCTATAACTCCATTCACACCCTTGATCTGCTGCACCTGGGGGGTCTCCTCCTGTTTGTTTCTGTTGAATATTGACTTATCTGTCCTTTCTGATGTCTATTAGCGCACTGCAACACATAACATTGCTCAATGAAAAATAAATAGAACATGGAGAACATTTTTCTGAGCAGCATATGCAACAGAAAGACACGGACAGTCAGCGAACCGGATGCAATCTGATCAGGACCTCGGAATCCCATGAACTGCCAAGGCATTGTATTTCCAGAGGGATGCATATATAGATAGGCAGATTGATAGATAGATATACATACCAATATACATATAGCATAATGACGAACCAGTCCAGACACATACAGTGACCCACACTAAGAGCTCTTTTGCTGTCTAGGTACAGAGACAGGTATGACAGTGCACCTGTATGCATGTGTACTGATCCCACTGCTGTAGTCCCAGGTGTGATTTTCACCCCCCGGTATTCCCTTGAGTTTCACACACATCCAGCTGCACAAACTGACAGTAAGATATAGGAAGCAGCCTTCTGTCTTCAGAAAACACAGACTCAGGGAGGCTGAAGAGCCAGGCTCTGTTAATGGAGCAGAGAAACAATGTCTATTACCCTCCCCCAGCAAACATAGGGTCCACTGGCTGCTGTGGGTGGGGGAGTTATTTGAGCACAGCACTAGCACTTAACAGAGTTAACAGCTAGAAGACCTAGCAGGAGCAGGTGTCTCTGGGGCCTGAGAAGTACTTCCATACTGTGGAAGGAAACCAGAATCTGTAGTCATGAATTTTCATTTATTTAAAAGACATATGAATGGTGAGACTGTGCCTTAATTTCAAACACACACACACACATTGTATGTTATATTATATGGGACAGGGTAGCAATTTTGTATGGGAAGTCAAGAATCACAGTCCCAGTGCCTTATCCATCGGTCCACTGGGGCTCTTTTAGACTATTATAAGTAAATAGCCAATTCTATACTGTTGTTTCCCAGCTGTTCAAAGCACACTCAGGTCCCCAGTTCACACAGCCTTGCCGGTCCTGCCAGGGAGGATTTCCTTGGTTTCTATAAAGGTGTAACCAAAATACGCTGCCCTTCCTGGGAGGGGGCTGTGAACCAGAGGCCTGCACACTGCCTGTTGATGTAGACAGCCCTGTCTCCCTGAATAAGACACTAGTGTAAATATGTCTCAGTCAATAGGAAGGGCAATCAGACCCCAGCTGTAGTAATGTACACTGGGGAGGGTGTGGCTAACGATGGTGCAGAAATATCCCTGTCTGACCTAATTGGTGTCTGAACTATCATTCTTCAACTGAGAATCACACTGCTTAATAATAATAATAATAATAATAATAATAATAATAATAATAATAATAATAATAATAATAATATAAATTAATTAGTATTTAACACTTCTTTGCTGACTTCCTGACATGAGCTCCTCTGTTGGCTGTCACTCAAACCTGCACTTTGAAAAGCAAAAGCTGTCAATTTGCCACTTAATTACTATATTCTTTACGTTTCTGTACATTCCTTGATTTCTAGGACTTCCATTATATGGAGAGGAAGCAGCATTTAGCAGCAATATTGACATTTGTTATCACGGAAATCCAATAGTTTTCTGTACAGATATACCTGATGGGAATTGTCAAACCCCAAAATATTGTACGGAAATAATGACTGGACTTGCTGGACTTCACGAATTTCAGTATGATTTAAAACTTTGGAGCCAGACCTAACATTGAACGCTTGGTGGCCACTGTGGGAACCGTTCAGACTTGTGTTACTGGTTAAAGTGATTTATTTTCCAGCTCTGGTGTAATTCTGGGGCTAAGATTGTCTTGTAACTAACACTACCAATGGATGACATGGATGTAGACCTACAAATATTATGAGATATCAAGCCAACTTTCCTTTTCTGTAACTTTTGTCAAATTTACAGCACGACTCCCGTATTACTGTAATAATTACTGTAACTTAATGGCAACTCTGCAGCAGATTGTTTTCACATTGTGCATGCATGCTCCATTCAAGTGTAATAGTATCGTGTCTCTTGGCAGCACACACTACTAACTCATTTTCACCTCTAACTGCTGCACGTTTCCTTCTGAGATTTGTGCTCAGGAACCAGCTGGGAGTGTGATATTGTTCTGCACTTTGTCATAGAATGACCGCACTTACACTGAAAAATGATTAATCATTCTGCCTTTTTTCTTTTCTTTTTTTCTTTTTTCCCGCCGTCTCTTTCCACGGAAGGTGCAAACTCTCACCTCTCACCAGGAGACGCCGTGTGCGGGTGACCGCGAACAGCACGGACTCGGAGAACCCCATCCTGAGCATCACCCAGAGAACGGAGCTGCTGGAGGGGAAGAACAAGGTGCGTTACTCACGCGGTGTCAGAGCCGGAGTCGAGAGCTCTCCTGCAGTCGAATGCATTACACTCCTGCTTTACCCATGGAGGCAGGGGGGGACACCTATACAAGTTTAGCACAGTGAATTTGCAGTTTTCCCATGTACTGTACTTTCTCCTAGTTTTCTGTGGTTTGTGTAATGGTTTACTACACAATACACCACCAAGCATTGCTGTGATTTCACCTTGTTTTCTTACACATCACTTTAAGATCAATATAGACCAAACCCGACTCACTGGCAAATCACTGGCTGTGGACTGTGTACTTAATTGTGTAATCGATACAGGATCATGGCACAGAAGGCTTAGAAACACCATGATGCATGCAGGGCTCTATTGTTGTTTTGTAAAAATAATTTGAAAATGCAGAGCTGACAGGAAAGCCTGTCCACAGCTCCTCACGGCCAACACAGCGATCTCACGGTGTCTGTTGTATAACAGAGTCTCTGGCCTCCCAGTGCCTGCCTGCTGGTCTGTAAGCGACAGCACAGTGCCCAGCAGCCTCCCAGTCACCGCCCGGGAGAGCAGGAAACAGCACTAATTTATTTCACCATTACAACAGATAATCTCCATGTTTGGAAAAATACTTCCTGCAAGCTCTTAATAAACAACTCCAGTAATTAATCTAGTGTGATTAATATAAATACCCGAAAGATAAATATTGTTCATAATCTGTTATGATGTTTTCCTGGAAGACTGGGTTCACTACACACCCTTCAACAAAGCAGTGGTTCTCATCGACTGCGCTTATTTACACATTCCTCTCACGTCTCTTGAACCATCATTATCGGGACTGTCAAGCCACCTCCTAATTGCAATTAAGCGCTTCGTTCACTGTCTTGACGCGGGTGCTTCCCTAGCAGTTCCTCATGGTTATAATCAGTAGGTCTCCTCCCTTTCTGCACCTTTTGACAATTAGGAGTGATCTGCTGGATATCTTCAACAGAGTGCAGTCTCTAACACTCGGTGCCAAACTCAGTGCAATCCCGTTGATATGCTCTGACACTCTTCAGCCTTTCTCCAGTAGATACCGGCATTCCAGCAGTCAGCAGGACACTGAGAAACAGATCTCACCAGGAAGTGTATTACTGCCTCAAATCCTCCCAAAGAGCCAACACACAAAGGATCAGAGTAACTGAGCACGTTTTCATTATCTCTGCAAATGCTTTTAACACCACACATTCTCAGTTTATTCATTTACAAGCACCCACATAAAATGACCAAATATTGAATGATCTGTCTTGTCCGGAATACAGCTAAACCATGACTGACGTGATCAATGCTCCTTCTTGGTTGCCACAGTCACATGAGTCCTGAACCAACAATCCTTCAGGTCTAGAGTAGTGCCATCACTGTAGCAGGTCATGTACAGTTACACTTTGAGAACACGTTTGAGAAGTTTTCTGAATCATGCCCATGTAAAGAGCAGGAGGCAGTCTCTAAGTAGAAAGAGGTAGCTTAGATTTGCCCCTCGCTGAATGTGGCTCCCAGGGTCTTGTTTTCCCTCTCACGCTGGAGTGATCAGGGTATTATACCGACTTGGGATTGTTTTACTTACAGGCTGCTTAGCATCCTTTTTCCTTAGAGGAAGTCATCCGGCTAGCACTCTTAATGGAGTGGAGCTGGTTCATTGTTCTAGCCTGGCTGCTCTGGGGAGCACACACAAAGAGACATGGATGAGGAAAACGCTGTGTTTCAGTGCAGGAATAAACACACAGGCTGAACGGAGAGTGATGCATGGCTGGCACAGTATCCTACTGGAATACAAGGGCCTCATATATACGACTGGCAAAAACTCTCTTAACTCTATATATTTATATATATATATATATATATATATAGGCAGCTTTCAAGCTATGGTGTGCTTGATTAGTGCTTTATAAGGACTGAGTAAGAACTGTTATAAATCACAATATAAGAGTATAGTATAGTTTAACAAAAGCACATACGCAAACAAAAATCTAACACAAGACAGAACATCGTTGTTTGAGCAGAGTTCTGCTGCCGAGGGGTCATTCAGCGTGGAGGTTTCCTAGGCCAGATGCCTGGCTAGCGAGCCGAATTGGGAAACGGTGATAGTGCAGGGCTGAGGAGAGTCCCGGGAGCTGCTCTTCCTGTTAGTGATTCCACACTCACGCCTCTGCTGGGCAGAAGGTGATAACCCTCTCACATTGTTCTGCGCTTTAATCACCTGATATGATGGAAAATGTGAGGGTGGAGCACACCTACTGTACTGACGCACTGTGGAGCTGGCAGCAGGATGTGCTCTGTGGAGTGTTTATTGTCCTGGATTGTGCTGTGCTGTTTGACACGTGTCTCTCCACAGACGGTGGGGGTGCTGGTGGTGGAGCAGGCCAGGGTGTCGGGGGTGTACCGCTGCGTCGCCTCCAACAAGGTCGGGAAGGACAGGAGGAACATTCCCTTCCTGGTGTCAGGTACAGCTCACCTCTATCTTCCAGGAACCAGACACAGAAAACTGGCCAATAAGATGCTCTCATGCACGTCTCCAAGTGGGGCAGCACGCCACTTTCATAGTCATCTCAGAACAGAAGCTGTACCCCGTGTCTCCCGCTGCTGTAATACAGTCAGCCAGTCAGTCAGTGGGCATTATATATTACTGGAACTGAACGAGAAATACCTATTGGTCTTGTGGGCTTGAGGTCTTGCCAGCTAGCCCGGGGTTGCCATGGAGCTGGGCAGGCCACAGATCCAGGGAGGGCGTAACGCAGGGAGAGACAGGAACCTGGGAGCCTTATCGCACTGGTCTCCCTGGGCTGCTAAATGCATTTTATTTTGAGATTCCTGGTGGTGCTTGGCAAAGATAAACATTATCTTCCATCAGGAAACCTGTGAGCCGTTTCCACAGGAAGTTTCAAATAGCTAAAGTAAATAAAACTTTTTTGTTTGCTTTTCTTGTTACACTGTTCTTTTTTGTCCTTGCCGTTGTGTTTTTTTTTACAAAAGGTAACGCAAATGAGAGGCTGCCTTGATGCCTCTATAAGTTTGTTTTAGACTAGTTCTGATACAGTGTTTTAACAGTTCAGGAATTACGTGTGGTTTATCATGCTAACTATTCCAGTAAAAACTCAGTAGTGTGATATATTACTACTGCATTAGCATGAGATTAGCCACACTCTCCCCATTCAGAGTCTCTTTGTGCCACAAACCCTGCCTGGCTCTTCAGTGCTTTCGGTTGATATTGTTACTGCAGCAATATTTATCATAACAATTAACAATGTAAGTCCACAACAGCAGCAGGGAACCAGTCCAGGACAGACAATGTCAGAAGTGAATTGCAGAGAGGTGCTGAAGTTACACACTCATCCAGGGAGGAAATACAGACCCCACAGGAAACCTCGCAGGACAAGTCAACACTGAACAAACAAGCAGCTCCTCTGTTGATTACTGAGAATAAATCAGAAACAATTGAAATCCTTCAGAATCCCATTGTATCTTGATAATAAATACATACAGAACGCACATTTAAAGCCAAGTTTCAATATCTTATTCTGTTGCATTTTATTTTTTAACCTTGGATTTATGAAACTATTTCCTCACATTTCTACAATCTCGAAGCATGAAAAAGTCTCTGTTCTCATACATGAGTTTATGATTTGGCATTAATAGCATTGTTATTATACATTAATAATCTCCACCTGTGTAAATGGTCACTAACACTTTATTCGTACTTTATTAATGTTTTCCAAATACTATATAGATGCTCAATAATTAAAGTAACAGTATATTGATGATGTATTTTCAAAACAAAAAAGTAGCATACTATTTAGAGAGTTATATTTTATGACACTATATTGATGTTATAAAGCACATACAGAGTATTTATAAAACATTAATAAACAATTTAAAAGTACCACCTTTATATAAAGTGGAAGTCATCCGGCTAGCACTCTTAATGGAGTGGAGCTGGTTCATTGTTCTAGCCTGGCTGCTCTGGGGAGCACACACAAAGAGACATGGATGAGGAAACCGCTGTGTTTCAGTGCAGGAATAAACACACAGGCTGAACGGAGAGTAACAAAAAAGTAGCATACTATTTAGAGAGTTATATTTTATGACACTATATTGATGTTATAAAGCACATACAGAGTATTTATAAAACATTAATAAACAATTTAAAAGTACCACCTTTATATAAAGTGCTATCAACAAGTTTCACAGATAGATAGTTAGATGCATGTTTTCACATTGTGTGCTGCAGAGTTTTCAGGTGGTTTTGCAGTGGCAAGTGTTGGCTCAGAAGGGGGCAGTGTTTCTCTGTGAGTCAGTGCCTGGCTGTTGGCACACAGGTGGCACCAGAGTGTCAGACTGAAGCAGAACTGAGAGCACTGAGTTCAGAGGAAGTAGGCATCTCCCCTTTCCTGAAAGGTATTTGCATTCATTTGGATTAGACCATCCAGTTCATAACGCGAAAGACTATCACCTGGCAGTAAACACGTTACTGTTTCATTTCCTGTATATTCATATCAAATGCCTATCAGGTCTGATGTTTTCGTTTGGTACTGGCATTAACACCCTAATATGGTGAATAATTATACTGCACTTATTGTACCATTCAGTGCCAACAGCTGAGATACAGATAAACCATGAGTGTTGCAATGTGATATCAGGGAAGCTGGTCGTGTTCTGGAGGAAGCTGGCTGCTCTTTACCTCTGGTCTCTGTCTTTCAGAAATCCCAAGCGGGTTTAGCGTTGAACTGGAGGAGGTGCCCATGGAGGGGGCAGGGCTGCGGCTGGTGTGCAAAGCCAACAGGTACCTGTACACCGACCTGGCCTGGCACCTGCCCACTCAGCGTGCCACCCAGCTCAGTGGGGTGTGGGCAGAGGGCATGGAGCTGAGCACGGGGCAGTACTCCAACAGCCTGCTGCTGCGTATCTACAACGTCTCCCAGGAGCACGCCGGCATCTACGCCTGCAGTGCCAGGAACGTCCGCACGGGGGAGATCGTCCGGCTGGAGAGCAGTGTGCAGGTCATCGGTGAGTATCTGTGCTGCAGTCCGGTACCCCCACTCACTGCCCACACTGTCAGGATCTCAGGGACCCCACTGAGCTAACAGCTCTCCACGACACTCAATTATTATTATATATTATTATTATTATTATACTTCTTTATTATTATTAGTATTAATAATAATCATAACAAAAACAAATCCAGCTCAGCAATAAAGCTTTTGAATTTGACAGTGGGAATATTCATGTTCCTGGTGGACACGTGCGAGTGTGTGGCTCCCGTCACTGGCCTGTCTGTCTCCAGTTGCAGCCGTGAGGGCCCACACGCAGCAAAGTGAATCACTGCTCCATATTACTGATAAAAATATCCCAGGCAGCTCTGACACAAACAAGGCTACAGCAGTCCTGCCGAGGGTCCTGCTGGGACTGTGCTGCTCACATCAAACTCTGCATGGTTCTGGGAACTGGGCCCTAGGCTTCCTGTGGCCCCACGGCACGCCGCCCCCCCAGCCCGCCCACACTTCACATGGGAATGGCCTTTGTTGAGTGGGGAAGGGTAAACAATGGCACTTCCCCGCGGTGCCAAATTTAAAGTGCACTTAAAATGCCTGAAAAACAATTAGCAAATTTGACACTGTCAGTGCAGAAGAAAGAAAAAATTATCAATTGTGTTGGCGAGGAGGCTATTTGAAGGAACAATCAGTTTTTCTTATGGCTTTCACATATAACTTGTATTAATCTTTTTACTGCTGTTCAGTACAATAAGGCAGTTTCTTGGTTCAGTGTATCTTCTTCCTTGGGAATGGAGCGGGTCTCCGGGGGGTGCGGGGCAGCCGGGCTGTTCCCATGTGTGAGTGAGAGGCTGCAGAGTCTGGCAGCGGGGGGAAGGGTGGGGGACAGTGCAGTCAGCATAACTCTCCTCACACACAGGGACAGAGGAATCCAGGAGAGCCGTGTCAATTCATTAATACTTATTAAAAATGAGAGCAATTGTTTAAATCAAAAAGCCTCCTCACAATGACTCAGATAATGTAGATAAGTCACATTATTTAGTTATTACTAAGTCATTTAGTCAGTATTTACTGCAATAGTTGACAGTATTGTCACCCACTGAAACAGTGTACAGTCATACTGAAAGACTGGACCAGAAGGGGCACTCCCTCACAGACCAGTCAGGCCCTTTTGCATTAGGTTTTATGATAACTCTTTACAGTAAGTGTCTATTATGTAACATTAATTCATATGCTTATTTACATTGAACAAGTCAGTAACTAATGCATCAACAAGGCATGAGAAGTATGTGTTAATGTTAACTAATGTTAATTTCTGCATTAATTAATGTATTGGTTTGTCTTTCTTCATGTCTGAATATTCAGATGCAGTAACTAACAAATTACTTTCCTTTTACTTTTACTCATTTCAAGGACGACATATTTAGATGTTTGTTAATGTTAAGAGTTTTCAGCATATTTTCCATGGTGAAAATAATTCCAGTCTTTAAAAAATGAAGGTCACGTCATGTATGTCCCACCTCCTCAAGGCAAGTAACCAATCAGATGTATCAGATATGTTTGGCCCCCGGATCAGCAAAGTTGTTTTCCAAAACCTCGCTTCACTGATTGGGTCATTTACTTCTGCTTGAAGGCGGGACTAAGCAGAGTGACAGTCCAGAGAGCCTTTGACAGGTTAGAATTATTTTAAAGAAAAAGATGGGAGGAAGTAATACTGGAGTTTCAAAACATTGTGGAAGCAGTGGCTGTAAGATCTTCATCTGGAAACCTTGAAATGTTAGTAAATATAATAACAACTGTTAAAGGTTGTTAAAGCCAGTATTTATTCTATACCAAATGTAAATATATACCGCTGCTTCCACAATGTTTGGAAAATGCAGTAGACTTAACAAACTATTCAGGTAGAGAGATGAAAAAAAAGAAATAATAGTATTTGTATATATATAATACAAATATTATAATTATTAAGTAATTATTAAATATGTATAATTAAGTTAATGACCCAATCAGTGAAGCAAATTAACTTTGCTGATCAGGGGCCGCACATATCTGTTACGTCTGATTGGTTACTTGCCCTATTTCATTAGTTAACATTAACAAAATTAACACATACTTTTCATGCCTTGTTGATGCATTACTTACTGACTTGTTCATGTTAACTAAAATATTAGTTAAATGTTAGATAATATACACATTATAAAGTGTTACCGGTCTTACTGTGTAACTCAGTTTATCCTCCGCACCACTGTGTAAGAGAGTAACGCACAAGAGAACCACAGCCCCTGACCACCTGTCCTCTGTCCACAGCCCTTGAGGCCCCGCAACTCCTACGCAACCTGAGCAACCAGAGTGTGAATGTCAGCAGCTCCGTCACGCTGGCATGCCTGGCACAGGGGGTGCCTGAGCCACAGCTGGCATGGTACAAGGACAACCACAAGCTGACACAGGGATCTGGTGAGAGAGCCCTGTTTAAACTTCCAGAACAGGGCCACACACACACACACACACACACACACACACACACACACACTCAGACACTCCACATGCTGTTAACTGTAGCCCGGCTCGAGCTGTGTTCTTATGAGTCACAAGCTGAGGTTAACAGATCAGGTGGATGTGAAAGCAGAAATGTTTGTTGTTTTTAGATAAGCAAGGAATATTATTCAATAAATTAAGATTTTGATGATGAGGATGATTATTTTTGCAATCAATTTGGATGTGTAGGTCAGGCCAGAAATGTATTCATTTCAAAATGAAAAAATATTTAAATAAAGTAGGAAAGTGAAGTGTTACCCAAACCACTACACTGGTCCACTACAGTTTGAATAGTTTTCCATAATAATTGACAAAGAGTTCATGTCATTCAGTGCCCAGCCTGATTCAGGAGTGATGTGTAAAGTTAGCTTTTGAAGAGTATCTCCCTTGCTATCCCATGATGGTCCTACTCAGTGAGGGCAGGGTGGCGTCCACGTGTCCACACTGACAGGTGCATGCTGGGTGTTTTGTGCACAGGTATCCTCCTGTCCACCGGAGGGAGCACCCTGCACATCGAGCGCATCACAAAAGAAGACGAGGGCTTGTACACCTGCGAGGCAACCAATGAGAGAGGCTCTGTGGAGAGCTCAGCCTACCTCACAGTGGAAGGTATTGGCTACTTGCTCGTCACACACGTTTAGCTCTGGATCTTTTTTTTATCTCTTTGTGATTTTCTTCTTTTTCCTTTTTATTCTGCTCCTCTCTCATTAAGCTGCTTACCACAGTGGAGTTCTTGCTCTAGCTGGAAGTGCAGGTAAGTGGCTAATACATGACTTCCCTAAAGCCCTCCTCACTGTGGCTGCCAGAAGCTGACTCCCTGAGCACACACGACATTCACACTCATTCTGTCCTGGAGTTCGTGGCTAGAGGGATACGATACCTCACATTTTTCCTCTTCTAGCTATTCCTTTATTTATACTTTCAAGGGGCACTTTGCCAGTCTGATTCGTACTGGGTAGGAGTCTCCAAGGCTGTGACCGACAGTGGACTGTGAACGAGGGGTTTCCTGAGTAGGATTCAGACAGTCCAGCAGTGACAATCTAACACTTTCATTATTGCACTGGTGGGGAAGTCTGGAGTTAACTCTGTGTTTCCCACAGTGGTTTCTTTAGTTTTGTAATTGAAGTTGTTGATCATGTGTTTTTTAACATATCATTTAGGGAACGACATCAAACTGTTATAATAATTTTTCTGGAATATGATTCAATTCATAACATTTACACAGTGGGGTCTGTGCTCAGCGGTAAGCCAGCATCCCAGTGGTGTGGCTGCCTGTTTGCCTCCACAGGCAGATACCACAGCGCCCACGGCCCTCTGCAGCTGCACAGGAAACGGCTGCAGCCGGGTCTGTAATGCACATTGTGAGCGTAATAGCCCTCAGAATTTCATTTGCCTTGGAATTTTCCCAATTACAGACGATGCCAATAACTTAAATATGAACGTTATTCCAAAAATCTCTCATGCACACAAAACCTGGATGATGCATTTTAAAAGTATTTACTCCCTCGTATATTTTATCATTATGATGATGATGATGATGATGATGATGTTATAGTAATGTAAAGAGATTTCCATTTAGACTTTAATTATTTATATTGTGATGTTCTTGTCAGGCAGGAGCATTCTGCTCAATGAAAAACATGAAACCTAACGTAGTTGGAAAAAGCTTTCATTTCTGCAACGTCCCATTCCAAAAGCAACAAACTGACATAGTACTTCTTGTTTTACTTACTAAGTTTAAATATCAATAAAAGCTGAAGGCTTTTTTTTTTAACAAGTTAGGAAGGAAACTGTCTCCCATTTTTATTTCCCTCGGAAGGACCCTGAACCATTTTCAGCAGATAAACCGCTGGGCTATTTATGCACTAATAACAACAACAACAAAAAAAGAAAAAGATGAATGAGAAGAATTATTGTTTTTGTTCTAACACATTTGTTATGCTTTGCTGATGTGTATTTACATTGGTATGCCAGCAATAATACAAGAGGCTATTTTTTGTACTGCGAAAAGACAATGGTGGCATAGCAGCACAGTGCTCCCCAGTGGCGCAGTGAGGCGGCCGGGCTCAGCAGGGAGTCGGAGAGCTGAGTGTGGCAGTGCCTCCTCAGTCTGACGGGCTTCACGCAGGCTGCGCTGCGGTAATGAGGCTCTTGTAAGTGGGAGAGAGCCAACAAAGGGTTCAAATCAAACTGTGGCCCCCATACTAGAACAGCAGCTCAGTGTGTCCCCTGGCACTTTCACTGTGTGTCTGTCATTGTTAAACACGGTGGAGCAGAGCTGTGTATCACTGCACAACACAACAGCAGCTCATTGTCTAGACAGGACAAGAACAAGAAAGCTGCATTATGATGCTGTTTTGGCTAGTGGGGTGGTTGAGAATTTCAAAGACTGTGAAACAAACTGCTAATGGGGGAGGTGTTAATGTCTAATATTCTTAAAGAATGGAACAATAGCCGACCATGACAGTGAGAGGTTCAAAGGAAATGTCTGAAATGGTTAAACGATTAAAATGACCTAATTTGCTTCCATTTTCTTTTGGAGTGTTTGTGTTTTTTAATTAACATCATGGCAACTGCTGTTATGTGTAATTAGCACTACAATTTGTTTTAAAACTTTAACAAAAATAAACTGCTGTTAGTTTGTTGCAGTTTAGTTATTGAAAGTCGTTGCATGTGCTGCTGTGGAGAGGAGGGACCCATGTGTTCTGCTCTGACAGGCCCTTGTATCCCTGTGTCTCCTCAGACTCGGCAGACAAATCCAACCTGGAGATCCCCACGCTCACCTGCACCTGTGTGGTGGCGACCCTGTTCTGGCTGCTCCTGACCCTGTTTATACGCAAGCTGAAAAGGGTAAGATGCCAATGGGGAGAGGAAGCAAAACCCTCCGTGGGGAGTTTCCATGTGGGAAGTATCGAATGCCACGAAAAATTACATACCTCTAAACATGAGCACCTCTTCCAATACGTGGCAGAACCGGACCCTGTGGCAGAGCTGCCTGTGCCCTCCTGCAGCACAGTGGGCATGTAGCCTGGTACCTTTGTGTTACAACTGGACTGCCTTTACACTGGTGTCACTGTGGTATGAGGGCTTTACCCCCCCACATAATTGAATTTTACTTCCTATCAATCTGCACGATGAACCAGTCTATGATGGTATTTAATGACCTAAGCCCCCCTCTCCGGGTCTCTGTTATTCCTTACTGTTATTTCCTTATGTACAAACCACACGTCCCTCTTCAGTGAAATCAGGGCCTAGAAATTTGCCAAGTGAAACACACTCTTTCGGGAAGCTTTCTTCAGTCATGACCAAGGTTGCTCTTGCCAGTTGGTCCTGGGTGGTGTCAGCTGACGCTTACAGTCTAAATGCAGCTTCCATTTCACAATGATCTCTACAGCATGAAACCATGTCTGTGTCAGTGTCTGTGTCAGCTTTCTGACTGGGGGGTGGGATTCACAAGAGCAAATCTTTGTCCCCTTTTCCACTGGCATATCCAACCCAATCAACCCTGTACCAGGCCATGGTTTTTCGTCGCTGTTCCTTACCGAGCCAAGCAGGACCAGTGGGAGTAGTTAACTGAACACGTCATCATGCAGCGTCAGTTATTACTAAGTTTAAATACATTACAAATACTCAATACATTAAGAAAAATACATTACAAATACTTAACAGACTTCTACTGCTATTTAAATACTGTTTAAAGAATTCTGTTATAGGTTATTTCCAGCGATAGCTATTTTCATCTATAATTAAAACTCCAATGTTAAATGTCCAATAACTTTTTTTTACTCATTCTCTCGCCTACACATTAAACCATGGTAACAAGGATTAATCCAAACATTTGCATGTTGCAATTCAGCTTTTGAAATGGATAGCTTAAAAATTGTATAACCTTCCTTTTTCTGTGTGTTTCTGTTTACAACTGAGTACATTAGATGTGAATTGGTCCTCTCTCTCTCTGAGAAGCTTGTCTCGCCTCTTTTGGTTGTCATTGCTTAGATAATAATTATTTTACAAAATATGAATATGTTTTTTAAATGTATATATTTGCAGCTTCAGTATTACAGTTTGGTAGCCAGGCCAGTTGGTTTTCACTTCCATTTTGTAAAAAACATTTTGTTTTATGAAAACAACCATACTCTGAAAATGCTCCATTGCTATCATCTGAAAAACCTGACTATCTTTCAGCATCAGGCACATGACTCTCAACGTCCACAGCATGTGACGTCATTTACCTCCGCTCGGGTATTACAGTGTAAAAACACCCGACCCATACCAGACCAGACTAAGTTCCGGCTTGGTTCTGGGTCAGGTCGGATGTGCCAGTGGAAAATGGGCCATTTTGTCGCAGTGGTGGGAGCTCTGCATATCCCACAGCTCGGGCCTGAGACGTGTTGTGTTTCTGTTACAGCCTACCTCTGCAGAGATCAAGACGGACTACCTGTCCATAATAATGGACCCTGGAGAGGTCCCTCTGGACGAGCAGTGTGAGCGGCTGCCCTATGATGCCAGCAAGTGGGAATTCCCCCGGGATCGGCTGAAACTTGGTACGGCTGACTGTACAAACAGAACACGCGGGGCCTCGCATCCCAGACATCTCTCCTGAAACAGCTCTTAGGTCAGGTATGGTAGTGATGAAAAGAGTTGTGTCTGTGTCTCTGCAGAGAAACCTCTGGGCCGAGGGGCGTTTGGGAAGGTGATGCAGGCCTCTGCCTTTGGGATCAATAAATCCTCCACCTGCCGCACTGTGGCTGTGAAGATGCTGAAAGGTACTTATCCCCAAAGAGCAGAGTCTCTGGCCGTCTCCTCAGGCTGCCTCACACCCCAGCCACATGTCTCACTGTACTGCTGCATGCCAGCCAGCAGGTTTCACTGTCACCACACATGGTGTTACAACTACAGTGAGGGAAAAAAGTATTTGATCCCCTGCTGATTTTGTACGTTTGCCCACTGACAAAGAAATTATCAGTCTATAATTTTAATGGTAGGTGTATTTTAACAGTGAGAGACAGAATAACAACAAAAAAATCCAGAAAAACGCATTTCTAAAAAGTTATAAATTGATTTGCATGTTAATGAGTGAAATAAGTATTTGACCCCTTCGACTTAGTACTTGGTGGCAAAACCCTTGTTGGCAATCACAGAGGACAGACGTTTCTTGTAGTTGGCCACCAGGTTTGCACACATCTCAGGAGGGATTTTGTCCCACTCCTCTTTGCAGATCCTCTCCAAGTCATTAAGGTTTCGAGGCTGACGTTTGGCAACTCGAACCTTCAGCTCCCTCCACAGATTTTCTATGGGATTAAGGTCTGGAGACTGGCTAGGCCACTCCAGGACCTTAATGTGCTTCTTTTGGGCCACTCCTTTGTTGCCTTGGCTGTGTGTTTTGGGTCATTGTCATGCTGGAATACCCATCCACGACCCATTTTCAATGCCCTGGCTACATGGCCCCGTCCATCATCCCTTTGATACGGTGCAGTTGTCCTGTCCCCTTAGCAGAAAAACACCCCCAAAGCATAATGTTTCCACCTCCATGTTTGACGGTGGGGATGGTGTTCTTGGGGTCATTCCTCCTCCTCCAAACACGGTGAGTTGAGTTGATGCCAAAGAGCTCGATTTTGGTCTCATCTGACCACACTTTCACCCAGTTCTCCTCTGAATCATTCAGATGTTCATTGGCAAACTTCAGACGGGCCTGTACATGTGCTTTCTTGAGCAGGGGGACCTTGCGGGCGCTGCAGGATTTCAGTCCTTCACAGCGTAGTGTGTTGCCAATTGTTCTCTTGGTGACTATGGTCCCAGCTGCCTTGAGATCATTAACAAGATCCTCCCGTGCAGTTCTGGGCTGATTCCTCACCGTTCTCATGATCATTGAAACTCCACGAGGTGAGATCTAGCATGGAGCCCCAGACCGAGGGAGACTGACAGACAGGAGACTGGGAGCCAGAAACCTTGCTGATTGATAGGGGATCAAATACTTATTTCCCTCATTAACATGCAAATCAATTTATAACTTTTTTGAAATGTGTTTTTCTGGATTTTTTTGTTGTTATTCTGTCTCTCACTGTTAAAATACACCTACCATTAAAATTATAGACTGATCATTTCTTTGTCAGTGGGCAAACGTACAAAATCAGCAGGGGATCAAATACTGAATACATTAAGAAAAATACATTACAAATACTTAACAGACTTCTACTGCTATTTAAATACTGTTTAAAGAATTCTGCTATAGGTTATTTCCAGCGATAGCTATTTTCATCTATAATTAAAACTCCAATGTTAAATGTCCAATAACTTTTTTTTACTCATTCTCTCGCCTACACATTAAACCATGGTAACAAGGATTAATCCAAACATTTGCATGTTGCAATACAGCTTTTGAAATAGATAGCTTAGAAATTGTATAACCTTCCTTTTTCTGTGTGTTTCTGTTTACAACTGAGTACATTAGATGTGAATTGGTCCTCTCTCTCTCTGAGAAGCTTGTCTCGCCTCTTTTGGTTGTCATTGCTTAGATAATAATTATTTTACAAAATATGAATATGTTTTTTAAATGTATATATTTGCAGCTTCAGTATTACAGTTTGGTAGCCAGGCCAGTTGGTTTTCACTTCCATTTTGTAAAAAACATTTTGTTTTATGAAAACAACCATACTCTGAAAATGCTCCATTGCTATCATCTGAAAAACCTGACTATCTTTCAGCGTCAGGCACATGACTCTCAACGTTCACAGCGTGTGACGTCATTTACCTCAAATACTTTTTTTCCTCACTGTATATCCACTTTATGCAGAGTGTTTGACTTTCGCCAGCCTCCCTGGTGCTCTAATTCAACTCCAACACACCACCACTTACAGGAATGACCAAAAGCCTTAGAGAAGTAAAAAAGGGGAAGGTTTTCCTGTAATTAGAAAACTATGACTACAGTGGTGAGAACTGCTTTCACTGATTACAGTCATTTAATAGTAGCAGTGTTTAACTGATCTTCTTTCACACTTGTCATTTGTAAAAGTACTGAATTTGGAAAGAACAAAAGTTACACATACAAGTTATACATGCAATAATTACACTTGCTGGTACAATTTTTTTCTACACAATTGTACACTTAAACCTTTTTGTCTCCATTCCAAGTGTTTGACAATATTGTGTGTAATCTGGAAGGTTCCTGCATCACTAAGAAAAATATTGTATCTGAGTATCTGCTCAGAGTCGGTCAAAGCAAGAGAATTTAGTTTCTACATGAGCCAATGTGTTCAACTTCTCCCTTCCCTGACCACATCAATGCTGCTGCTTTCCAATAGAGGGCGCCACTGGCAGCGAGCACAAGGCTTTGATGACAGAGCTCAAAATCCTCATCCACATTGGACAACACCTCAATGTCGTCAACCTGCTGGGCGCCTGCACCAAATACGGAGGTCAGTCTCTCTGGGTTCTGCCCATCCATTTCCTCTCTCGCTGCCTGGACACCACAGTTGCAGTTGATCAGGTGTTCATAGACAGACAGTGTCAATTTTATGAATATTCTTTTAGTCCTCCTTCTGTCATGGCTTTGGCTCGGACAGCACCATCTGTGGGCCATGGTCACTGTTGTGCTGAGAGGAGGGTGCCTGTAGCTTGGATGCTGACTTCTTCAAACCATTTATGTTGTTGATAAAGTCACCCTTTACTTGAGATAAACTCCTTGACATGATCTAAGTCTTCCATGTTGTTCTACGTGATTGAGTAAATGAACCATAGCTCCATTCTGCAGACACTCACTGTTTTGTACTTCCAAAAGGTCCCCTAATGGTGATAGTGGAGTTCTGCAAGTATGGTAACCTCTCCAACTACCTGAAGAGCAAGAGAGACGTGTTCCTCCTGCACAAGGTATGGAGCAATAACTATTTCAGAGCTGTGTAGCCCGGAGCTGCATTAAGAAACAGATGGACAAGCACATTACCTGTAGATTCTTGTAAATGTGGTGTGTTATGGTACAAATCCCTGTTTCATTTCCCTCTTGAAACCACAATCTGACCTGACTCTGAAAAACATCACTTCTTCTAAGACTCATGATTTAAAACAAAACAGAAGTATTCAGGGCATTCTTGCATGGCTTGAATTATTGGATCTCTTGGTGAGCTTACCTTACACATGTAGGGGTTAAAGGTCCCCATAGTAAATTGGCACTGATGTAGACTGAATATGGTTTGGGTGAAAGTAGCTGGATTAAGGCGATCCCTCTCAGCGACATTGTGTTGGATTTGGATTCTGGCACAATTATGAAAACGCAGGCTCAGTCCAGTTCTGTGCCCAGACTGGTGCCTGACGGTGCTGTCTGTGTACAGGACTCCAGCGGCCAAGCACAGCAGGACAGCGGGGGCGGCTCCACGGGGGCAGCGGAGGTGGGGGCGGCGGAGGTGGGAGCAGCAGCGGAGGCGCGGGGGGAGGAGAAGGAGCGTCTGGACAGCGTGTCCAGCACTCACAGCTCTGCCAGCTCCGGCTTCGAGGACGAGAAGAGCCTACATGACACAGCAGAGGAACAGGAGGGTACGTGCGGCTTCCTTCCTCCTTTTCCAACATTAAATGGTGTTTTTAATTGCGCTTGTGTATCATAGCCTTTCTGCTTCCTGATAATCAAATTAATCAACATCCGTGAGAGTCTCACCCGTATACAGTTGACCACATGAGAAAATATGACTAAAAGTCAAAATGAGGAAGAGATCAGCACAATGCATGAGAACAGGAGTCTGGCAGTAGATGGTGATCCTTCGGTCAATATCACGCTAGGACTCTGAAATCTAGGCAGGGTTTACTGCAGTTTTATTGTATTGCAATGCCTGCTTACGCTTTGCATGCGTATTGATCGAAAATACATTTTCAAAACTTCCCATGAACCAAGCATGACCTCAGTAAGCTTCAGTACATGGCAAATGGAGGTTTCCAGGTATAAATTCCTTTACCTAGGTAAATAAAGAGCTAGAATATGACAAGCTGACAGTATTGCTCTATGTAGATGACTGAGATGTTTTACACAGGACACAAAGGCATTAACACAATGTGGATGCTGAGCTGATAGCTTTGTATTACGGTTTCCCTCAACTGAATTACTTTGCTGTTGAGGGTCAAAGTATCGACAGGGGTCCTGGGGTCCGCTATTAAGATCCCAGGGCCGATAACAAGCGGATCCACACTAGTGAAGATGTAAAGCAGCATTCAAGGAACAGCAGAGACACTTGCAGGAAGTATCTTGGGGATGTTTTATCCTGATTAAGAGAGGAGAGTTTAATAACTGAGGAAATCAGGTTGTTAAAGATAAAGTCATATGATAGAGGATTATCAGTCGCTTTATATATTTTACTAACCTATTAAGGTCTTAGTGGAAAGGCCCCTGATTATATTAACTGAGTTATTAATTCTGTACCTGCCTGTACGCCAACTGAGGTCACCCAGGACATGTTCTGTGTATTAGTAATTCTTTCTCACTGACTATGTTTAAGTCAAGATTTAAGTAACATTAAGTAACATTTAAGTAATATTTTAAATATTATTATTATTATTTTAATTTTTTGTACAGCAATTTGCAGTGTTTTTGGTATCAAAGTTGCTATATAAATTTGTACCTTTGTTTGTTTATTTTTCATTATTATTATAATTTGTGCACCACAGATGCACATTCAATATAATTCATCAGCCCGTGGGACTCAATTTATGTGAAATCAGTATCACAAGCTCCTCTCCCGTCGGCCACTTCCCAGGCGTTGTTTGATATGCAGCAGCGTTCTATATAAAACACCAAAGACCAGTCCTCTTCCCTGAGTTTCAGTCGGAGAGGTTTTCTCTCCTTTGTCGGTGGGCCGGCTGTTTGTTGTTTTGGCTACACCGCGGCGAGGCGCATTATCCTCCAGGCCGTGTTGTGTGAGATCTGCGGCCCCCCTGCAGGCTTCTGCCACTCTGCAGTCATTTCATTTCCACAAGTGACTCACGCTGTCTGTAAGCTTGCCGAGCTGCAGATGTGCAGTAGTAATTTCATAAGATTATTTTTATTATTAGGAATCCTAAAATAAACAGAGCTGTTGTTTTTCCTATCATGCCGAAGCTACACTCTTTATGACTTAAACGGAAGTTGCGGAGCTGAGAATAGCTGTGATGATGACAGGCACGATCTAGACAGAATAGCACAGTGATGTTGCTTCCAACTGTTTCATGTACAATAGCCTGTATCCTTTTCCTCCCTCTCTGCCCTGCAGATTCAGATGCTTTCTACAACAAACCCATAGTGATGGAGGATCTGATCTCCTACAGCTTCCAGGTGGCTCGAGGGATGGAGTTTCTGGCATCGCGGAAGGTCAGACTCCAGTTTCTTCACTTCATTAACTATATAAAGGACTGCTGTTTGTGTGATAGAGTTTAAATTCTCAAAAAATAAACATTCAGTAAACATACTCCTTCCTGTATTACAATAAGTGGACACTGGAGCTGACATGGCTTAAGAGAGCAGTTTGCCAAATTGATGAAACTGCAGAAAATGTAGCATTTTCAGCAGCCACATCCTAGAATACTTCACTGTGTATGAAACAAATTGAAAACAATCAAAAAGAAAAATTTATAAAAACTCCAGACAGCATGTTCTCACACAAGGACAGTGCCTCTCTGCTCAGGTGAAGATGCCGTGGTGTCAGTGATGTGAAGCGGACAGCGGGGGCTTGAACAGGATCCCAGGCCGCTCGGGACGCAGAGTGTTCCTGCGGCTGGCGGCGCATGGGGGCTGCTGCGCTGGCGCGGCGTTTTCTGTGTTTCCGCACTGCCCAGCCTCTTCCCCAGCGCTGGCCAACTCACTGCCCAGCGCTGGATGTTTAGACTGCACCTCGAGAATCAAGAGAACATCTTTTTGTTGTTTGTGATTGTAGGGTCTGAGGAACTCGCGCAGACTTCCTGTTCACCTCAGCCCACTTCCCCCTGCGAAGCGCACAATGAGGGGGTTTTCTTTCACACCGCAGAATAAAGAGTGCAACATTAAAGAGCCCCCTGGGTGAATCATCGCACTGGGGATTATGAGCATTGCTCTGATTGTGGCTTTGTTTTCTTTCTGCTCTTTTATTTTAATCCCAGTGCATCCACCGAGACTTGGCAGCCAGGAATATCCTTCTGTCTGAGAACAATGTGGTCAAGATCTGTGACTTCGGCCTGGCCAGAGATATTTACAAAGACCCTGATTACGTCAGGAAAGGAGATGTAAGAGTTACTTGTCTCTTGGCCTAATGTATAGGCAACATATACTGTTAAAACCATCATAACAATCTAAATGTGATAAAATGATCATGGTACTAATTAACCAAGGAAGAATGCAACATCCTTCCCAAGAAACAAACATCACTAATTTTGTAACCTTGCCATTTAACTTTGTCACTAACATCATACAGAAGAGCGTAAAAAGTTATCCCTTTCCCTAAGCAATGCCTCACATTGACACACTGACCACGCTGGCCGGTCCTGCATAGCCGACACACGGCTGCTGGGAAAGTTGTGGAGCACAACGTATTAATTATGTATATTAATATAATAAGGTTAATATTACCAGGAGGCTTTGTCTTGAGGCCTGTGTATCTCAGAAGTCAGAACAAAACAAACTTCATCTTCCTAGCACTGTCATTCCTCCCGATTTAACAGACTGTGTGAAAATAGTCAAAAGGAAACATCAGAAGTAAATGACTCAACTAATTAACCAACATAGCGGAATAAAACCAAATGTTCAGACATAAGGTAACACTCCACTGTATATTTATCGAGTTAGTTTAAATATCATTTTACACCTGAAATGGGGTTTCAAAACTACACTGCAATGTGAAACTAAAAAACACACATAACAACAACAACTGTGTGACATTTAGCGTCATGCGTTGGTCTACCTACATCACAGGTTTGTCCCATAATCCACAGGCCCGACTTCCTCTGAAGTGGATGTCTCCGGAATCCATCTTTGACAAGGTCTACACCACCCAGAGTGACGTGTGGTCCTACGGAGTCCTGCTGTGGGAGATCTTCTCTTTGGGTGGGTGGAGCCTTGCCACGTATTCATATTACCGTAAAGAAACACGTGTCATCCTTTTGACAATGCAGATAAGACTACATTTCAGCTTCTACCGGTATCTGGAAGCAACTGCCCTTCCTAGTGTTTCAACGGTCGCCCATGTGGTATTGCTATTTCTAATGGCGTTTGGGAGTAGGACGACTCCAATCTTGCACCTGACTTCCGCCCTCCCGAAGCATAAGTACCTGGCAACTCATGCACTTTCCCAGCATTAATCACTCTGCATCCCTCCTCCACACCAATCACCGCCTCTGCTGCAGCTCCTCGACTCATTCCACCTAGTGGGGGGGGTCACGATGTCCTCATCCTAATGGCCAGGTCGAGTCTAGGCCAAAATAAACTCCATTTACCTTCTACTACATCCGTCTGTTGGGGTTGTCTGAACTCCTGACAGGGTTCACGAGTTGCTGGAAAGCTGCAGGGAAAGTTATTCTTGGCGATTCTTAAAGGATCTCGAAAGATTATCCAAAGCCTTTTTGTTTTGGTACGTCTGTGGCATGTCACAGTGCATGTGCAGTGCGTGTCTGACCTGTCTCTGTACGTCTCTGTGCAGGAGCCTCCCCGTACCCAGGTGTGCAGATAGACGAGGATTTCTGCAGCAGACTGAAGGAAGGCACGAGGATGCGGGCTCCCGAGTACGCCACTGCAGACATGTGAGTGCACAGACTGGCCAGGGTGCAGGGGCAGTTTGTAAAAGAACCAAACACCTTTTCCCCTAAAATTATTCTTAATCAAATAAATAAACATTATTTTTGTGCAGATGTGGTCAAACTGTCATTAAAACAGATATTGTTTACTTGGCAGCCAGAGAAAACGGTGTTAAGGTATTGGCAGAAAAAGTCATCATCGTTTACAGACGAGATTTGAATGACAGGAACCTGCAGTGGATGATTCTGCAGTTCATTAGCGGAGCCATTTACTTCTGTTGCCATAGATTTTTGTATATATTTTTAAAATATGTTCAGCCTTCTGTAGCCCCAGCAACGTAAAAAAATATATAAAAACAGCATCGCATAGGTGTCTATTCTTGGCTTTAACTGATGAAGTGATATCTTCGTTCTCAATCTATAAATAAATAAATAAATAATAGTTTCAGAAAGGAAGTTACCAAGGCGCCACAGAAATAGTCATACTACTGATTATCTCCCGTCTATTGTCCTAGCTGGCCTTTAATGGGCAGGCAAGCATCCTCTCACTGGGTAAAGGTGTCCCGTTAGATGGTAACGAACAGGTTTCCAGAGAATGTGACTAATCTCCTGAATTAATGTTTCCATTCATCCTCAAGACTGAGAGATCTACGTCAAGTTGTGTGACAATTGAGGACAGCTCAGTTGTGCACCTGCCACACTTCACTTCTCATTCTTATCTCTAGCCTCTGTAAACTTTTGCTGGATCTCACTTTTACACCATTTTAAAGTGATCTGGCCCTGTGGAGCACTGCTGTCTAACAGACACAAGATATGAACATCCCTGGGACCCCAATCTTCCCTTCTGATAAGGCCCTGCTTTATTGCCTCACCTGTGTCACTGCATCTGTCATGAAGACGAATGACCGTGAGAGAACGCACTCTTGTGGTGCGGTGATGGATGCAATTCTACACACACAGTCAGCTGGGCTGTGTAACATGGGGGAGTTTTACTATCACTTGGGGATTCAGGAACAAAAAAAACTGCAAGAAATCGCCCACACACAAAGACAGAACTCACACCATATGTGTGCGGAGGCAGGGAGCTCTGCAGGCCTGTGCTGACTTGTGCTCTCCCCTGCAGATACAACACCATGCTGGCCTGCTGGGAGGCCGAGCCCCGGGAGCGGCCCACCTTCCCACAGCTGGTGGAGACACTGGGGGACCTGCTGCAGGCCAGTGTGAAACAGGTGTGTACTCCCCCAGCCCCGCCAGCCTCCCCCCAACACACACACACACACACTCACACTCTCACACACACTATCACACTCACACATACTATCTCACACACTCTCAAACTCTCTCTCACACACACACACCACTCTCTCACTCTCACACACTCTCATACTCTCACACACACACTCTCACACTCTCACTCACACACACACACATACACTCACTCTCACATACACTCTCTCACACTCTCTCACGCACACACATACACACTCTCTCACTCTCACACACACACACACACTCACACACTCTCACTCACACACACACTCTCACACACACTCTCACACTCTCACTCTCTCACTCTCACACACTCTCTCACACATACACACTAGTAGCAGCAGTGGTTTGAGTGAAAAAGCACATTACGCCATTAGCTCAGGGCAGTGTCACAGAGCAGACCCCTGCCCTGCAGCCACGCTGTGTTCGTGCACAACTGACTGCGTTGCCACTGTGTGTTTTGCAGGACGGGAAGGATTACATCCCCCTGAACACTGTCCTGTCCCCGAGCAGCGCTGCCCCATCCTCGGGGGAGGGAACTGCAGCAGGCGAGCTGCTGGGACCCCGGCTCAGTTTCCACAGCGCTGGCAGTCTGGGGTAATGGCCAAATGTTTCAGGCAGATGTGCTTTACAGAGCTTTACATTTTTCTGTGTGAAAAAAGTCTGAAGCGATGTGGGATTAGGGAACTCAGAGTGTCAGTAGAGCAGCAGTGTGTGTGTCTTTAATGACCGGCCTTCCTCTCAGTGTTCACACTAGACATGTTATTCTCACCATTGAGATAATAGACAAAGATTAAAACAGTGAGGGAAATTACGGGGCAGTAAATGTAAATCTAATTTATTTATCTAATATTTATGAATATTGGAAAAACATATGATTTAAGTTAAATTTGGCACCCAGTATTGGTACCCTTGCATTTTATTAAAATAATGCACATGAAAAGTGTTGAAATTAAAAGATCTTTTGTCATCCAATTTGCTTATTCTATAAAGACATTCTAATATGGCCTGGACAATATTATGGGGCGTCGCAAGGAGGTAGGCATCCTAGGCAATTGCCTGGGGCCCCAGGCTGAGGGGGGGCCCCCAAATGGGAACCCGCCCCCCGCTCTCACAGAAGAAAACTCCGCCGCACACCCACACCCCCCTCCCCCCGCGGCATCACCGTCAGGAATTATTTTGCCTGGGGCCCCCACATACCCTAGAATCGCCTCTGACAATATTATTGATCCCCTTTAGAAGTTATATGAAATCATTGTATTGTAGTGATACCTCAAGTAGACCATTATCTTTTAATTAGTATCACAGGTGTCTTCAATCACATTATCACTCATTCAGCCCATTGAAATGGAGACAAATACTCCCTCTGCTGTTTTGTGTCACTGTGTGTATGACACTGAACATGGAAAAGAGAAGGAAAACCAGAGAGTTGTCTGAGGAGGTTAGAAAGAAGGTAATAGTCAAGCATGGCCCTACAAGACCATCTCTAAAGAGCTTGATGTTCCTGTGAGCACTGTTGCCCAATATTATTAAGAAGTTTAAGGCCCATGGGACTGTAGTGAACATCCCTGGTTGTGACCGCAAGAGGAAAACTGATGCAAGAATGAAGAGAAGGATTGTTCGAATGGTGGAGAAAGAACTAAGGAAAACCTCAAATCAGATCCAAGCCGACATTCAAGCTCAAGGTGCAACAGTTTCAAGTCGCACCATCTGTCGCTGTCTGAATGAAAATGGGCTCCATGGTAGAAGACCTCTCTCTAAGAGAGAAACACAAAAAATCCCGACTGGAGTTTGCCAAAATGCATGTGGACAAGCCACAGTCCTTCTGGGAGAATGTCCATTGGACAGATTAAACAAATGTAGAGCTTTTCACAACAACTCCATGTTTACAGGAAAAAAATGAAGCTTTCAAATAACACCAGCCCTACTGGAGGAGGCTCAGTGATGTTTTGGGGTTGCTTTACTGCCTCTGGCACTGGGTGCCTTGAATCTGTGCAGAGCACAATGAAATCAAAAGACTATCAAGGCATTTTGGAGCGAAACGTACAGCCCAGTGTCAGAAAGCTGTGTCTCATTCACAGGTCATGGGTCCTCCAGCAGGATAATGACCCGAAACATACTTCAAAAAGCACCCAAGAATGGATGAGAAGAAAACATAGTACCATTACGAAGTGGTCTTCTATGAGTCCTGATCTAAATCACATTGAACATCTGTGGAAAGAGCTGTAACTCGCAGAACTGGAGCGGTTTGCTCAAGAAGAGTGGGCCAAACTGCCAGTCAAGAAGTGTAGAAATCTCATTCAGAGTTACAGACAGCGCTTGATTGCAGTTATTGTCTCTAAAGGCTGTGCAACTAAATATTAGGTTAAGGGTCCCAATATTTTTGTCCGTGCCATTTAATTTGTTTTACTATTTAAAGTAATATGTTACAACATAAATCAAAAGCAAAGTTTCTGTTCTATTGAATGTGAATTAAAGAATGGTGGAAACCAAATACTTTTGTCAATTTCTACTTAGTTATGAGAAAATAGTGATTTTTTTTTTTAAAGTGGAAGGGTACCAATAATTTCTGCCACGTCTGTAAATATGAGTCGTGGGCAATCGTTTTTCCTTTTTGTTTATGGCTTTAGGTCACCTAGAGATATCATTGCCCCACCAATTTTCGCTGTGCCTGGCCTGCTCCTCAGAGTATTTTTTACGTTCTTTTAATTATCTGATTTCAATCCACATAGCTGTGGTGTACATTGATTTTTATGTATGTATTTATTTTAGATTTGCCCCACTCTCTCATCGGCCCTTCCAGTTTTGAAAAGCTAGAGCTAGGGCTGTGTGTAATCTAATGATGGCATGGTCATCTCTTTAGCTTGTGAAGGGGGAATGAAGAATGGATCATTTTCTAATCGAAAGTTTTCTCAATCTGTAGTTTCAGTCACTCTCACACTCCACTGCATATGACTGAACTGGAAATCAGCAAACCCTCAAAGCCACAGCTGGCCACTCAGTGTCAGTCTCTCTGTGTCTGAGTGAGGTCAACAGTGGGGCAGGACAGGGACAGACCAGGCTCTAATGCTCATGAGGTTTCCATTCTCACATTCCAGGAACATCAACACCAAGCGATCTCAGAGTGTGAAGACATTTGAGGAAATCTCTGTGAGCGACGGGAAAGTCTGGGAGGTAAGGGCACAGCAAAGTGACAGTTACTAATTGTTGGGTACAATGATGTCAGTGCCCAGAGACAGAAGACGATGAGTGAGAATGGTTTCCTGTTGTGTTTTGAAGCTCAATAAATAAATGTTTGCATTAGTTTGTTTTTAGCACCACTTAACCGCAAAGCTCAATCAATATAAACTGTAGAGTTCAATAGAAGCGTTCCAGTAAGACCGTGTAATCAGGACCGAGCCACGCCCTTTGCTGTGTGTGGGCGACTATGTGACTGTCCCTGTGTCCCCATCAGGATTACCAGTCCGACAGTGGGATGGTGCTGCCGTCCGAGGAGCTGCAGAGCCTGAGGTGGAGCGCAGGTCGTACCCGTCCCGCCTCGCCCAGTCCAGGGTGAGTGTCCCCCCATACACACCGCCTACCTGGACGGCCCACACAGCCCCACGACATGCCTCACCACCTACCCTCACACTCCCCCCGACTCATCCTCACTACATCTCTGCCCCCCTGCCCCTACAGCTCACCCATGCGGTTCTCACTCTTGGTCCACTTGGACCCGGCGTCAGGAAGCCATCACCTCTCTCAGCGCAGTAGTCCTTCCTGCGCTCGGCTGTATAAACAGCTGCCACGATAAACACGCTCACTTACTTTCACCCACAATCACATCCAACTTTTTGTGTATTTTCCAGTAGCCGTGAACTGTCTGAGAGCGCTTTCAGCTTCGGAGGAGGAAGCGTTTTTACTTAGCAGGGCAAAGCTGACACACGGCTGCTGGACACAGCCACGGTCATCAGCTCCTTCCTCCACTTTCCTCTTCCTGCACTTAAAGTGGATAAAGAACGAGGCACTTAATCTGAAAAACAGCCTCAGACCTTCCTCAGCCAGAGGCCTCAGGTCACCCTTTGGGGGGATCATTGCGAGGCCAGGGCGACACGTGCTTCTGAAAATATACATGAAGAACGCATATATGTATCAAGGGGCACTGAGCAGAGTTAATTAACATTCTGGAATGTGGTTATTTTAAGAAAACAATGCAATAATAGTGGCTTCCGATATTTCCAAAAATATTTTTTATTATCACAGGAAAACACTGGCCCTGTGGATCATGAATAGCTCCCCCCCTCCACACACACACACGAATTACAGTTTTACCACTAACTCACTGCTATGATTTTGAAAGCTCTCTATCAACTTGGGAAAAATGAAAAAAACAGATCCCAGGGAGACTGTGTTATTATTAGCAGTGGTGAGTTAACAGCAGGACGAGCATTGCCATAATCATCAGAACACAACATTTCACAACAAAACACCACGAGAGACCATTTTCGACACAAATATACATCAATTTCCTGTTTTCTTCTTCTGTTACTTCGTAAACTTTATTTGTATAAAATGTATAAATATATATAGAATTAAAACACACCCACGCACACACACAGGGCATGTGAATTGTGCTGGGCAGTGTCTTGATCGTGTGTGTGTGTTTTCTGCAGGTTCAGGGCCCTCAGTAAAAGTCGCGAGTCCGTGCTGTCTGCAGTGGTACGGCCCGGCCTGTGCAGCACCCCCTGTGGCCACAGAGAGGAGGAGCCCCCCATGTTCTCCTGCATCAGCAACACCCAGGAGCCGTGCTGCTCGCCCCCGCCGGACTACAACTCCGCCGTCTTCTACCCCCCCCTATAAGGCAGGGGCCCCCGCTCCCTGCACTGCATAGCCCGGACGGTTTCCTCAACACAGACTTCACAGCAGCAGCTATGGGTGTCCATGACCTCGAGTCAGTGCACCCCTTTTAAAAATGTGTAGTGCTTCTATCATTTATTGAGGTTATTATTGTGTTAACTGCTGTATATTATTATTATTATTATTATCATCACATTAACTGAAGCACATTTCTATACTGTTTTGTTTCAAGGAACTTTGGAAATCACTTGTCTTTCCCACTGACCATAATGCAGACTATTTTTACACACCAGCTTACCAGTACAAATGCCAGGGAAACCCATTACTCTCTCGGTGTGGCACACTATCCCGGCAGGCATTCAACTAGAGCCAAAGCAAGAGCAGAAACCCAGACAACACGGCCAGCACGGTAGTGGTTTCTTAAGAAGAACCATCTCCAAGTCACCATATCTGCAGTTCAGCATAAGGAAAAACAGCTTTTCAGCTTAAATTGGAAGGGTTATACTACTGTGTTTGTTTCTGTGCTTGTCTTAGCAATATAGCACGAATGGTAATATAACTATCATAGAAAACTATATATATATATATATATATATATATATACACCCAATTATTTTACTCAAAATGCATTTACTATCATATCTGTGCAGCTCTTTTGTCATAATGTGAGACAAGCAGTAATCTGTCACTAAATTATTTTCAACATTTATATTTTATGTCTTACTACAATGCTGTAGTGAGTTGTAACCCCATATCAAGAATTACAGCAAACATATTTATTTCAAACCATTATTTAATATAACATTAGAGAGAGAATGCTTTTGATATCACAAAATGGTGAATCAATGAATACCTGACTAACACAGTGCCGGAGCAGGTGGCAACTGGTGTAAACACTAATGTATGTCATTAATCTTTCAAAAGAGGAAATGGAAAGGCTAAATACACACTACATTTATACATACAAGTGTGTGTGTGTAAAATATTCACAGCCTTCGTTCTAAATAGAATCTCCACACAAATCAATTGAGCAGCAGTGGGTTTTTAGATCCCCGGTCTCAGTTCAATGGAAACATGACACCTCTCAGCCGTGACCAACAAACACACTGGAATGGTACCATTGAAATATAAATGTACAATAATGTATACTATTTATCACCAAATAATATTGCTTTAAATGAAGGGCATGGAAACACTACCTATAATGAATGCATTTATAGTTCAAGATTAAATTCCATCCATGCAGATAAAAGCAGATATAAACAAGTTTACATTCTGAATTAAAGGGCGAAATCCACCACCTGAGGGTAGAACAGCACGGTCCTGGCTGTTTCACTTTTAAAACACATATTCTATAATTTATAGTGTGGGATACAGTGCCTATATGCAACACCCACGTTCAAGCCCTTACCTGCAAGCCAAAGATGATTCTAAAATTATATCATGGTGACAAGTTCATCCTCTAGTCCATGTTTTCTCTTGCTAGTGGTGCCTTCAGCCTGCCATGGCTGAAGTACTTCTATTACTTTGCCTTGAACCGATTAATGCTCTCAGAACAATCGCACTGGGTTAATGACCACCTTCTCTAAAAGAGTTTTATTTCATAAATGTGTTTACTACTGCTATTGTGTTTCTGTATTGCTGAAGGCATATTTTATTAAATGAAGTAAAGTGTTGTCATAAGACATCTTGACAGCAAATGGTGTTGAGGGCAGATCGAGGGTTTGAGGTGACAGATGGGGCAACAGTGCTGCTGAAAGGCTGCAGCATCTCTCAGGGAGGACTCGTCTCTCTAGAGCTGGTTTAAGCAGGTTCCAACCCCCCCAGGACAGTTTAAACTTCCCTTACACCTCCTGCTTTAAAACCAACTATATTGCACTGGGCTTCCGAAAAGGAACAGAGAGGTCTACTAACCTCTTATCTTTTCTGTTCCAAATTAGAATATCACAATTCACAGAAGATTCTGAACTTTTGCACTGATCTCATGATTAAGCTATGCAACAAAAATAAACCTAAAACAGAAGCACTGTGACCAGTAAAGGTCACCGACGTGTGCTGGAGGACAACGCTGTTGAGATGGGCTGTGGAGCCCGGAAAAACATTGCAGCTAGGACATGCCTTTGTACAAAAGTATTTAAGTCCCAAAAACTGGAATTTTCAGATTTAAATTGCTTTGCTTCATCCTCATACACACGGAAGCTTAAATGTGATTTAATACAATATTTACAATATACCTTATGTGATGCTTTTGTATACTGTTGTAATAGAGAAAATAAATAAAGCCATAAACAATTTTGGTATTCTTTATTAAAATACTGCTGTACACACATATATTGCAAAAAAAAATGATAACCAGCACGAGGGGTGAGGCGTGGCGTCGCGGGCCGAGTGACTAGAGAGGAGGGCAGCGGTAGGGCTTCCTAAACTAACCCTCACTGAGAGGTGGGTGTTCGGGTGATTCAGTATACAAGAAAAGAGACTGACAGTTTTTAAAATGAACACGAAGGAAAAGTTACTATATACCAGCCAAGGCAGCTTGTTTCATCAGGCTGTATAGATGTTACACTGCGTTACCCTGGCAGGCCAAGTCACGGTCACATCACGTGTAAATACCTCTAGTTGCTACACAAGAAGGTTGTAGCTCCCCACCCCACTCCTGTAGTACGAGGAAGAGGGGGTGACAGTGAGTGAGGGGCGACACTCAATCACAAACACCACGCAACTGTGGAGTACTATCTCTGGAAACATGATGAAAAAGTAATTACAACTTTTTGCTTTTCTTTTTTTAAATAAATCAAAGATTCTGTCCATTAATGTATCTGCACAGATCAAAGGCCACTGACATTTCAAGCCAGAGCCATATCAGAGCCACAGAAACCCGTCCGTGGCTCCGGTACAGCTGCCCGCTGAGGGCACAGGGGGCCGGGTGCTGGGGGCTGGGCCGGTTTAAACTCAAAGCAAAGCCTCATCACATCGCAGCAGAGGCATTTCATACATGGATTGGGGAAAAAATAAAACTGCCAGTTTCCCATGTATAGGACAAAGAAGCACCAATTTCAGATTCATTTAATTTGTCTATTTCAGGTGCTTTGAGTCACAATGTCACCCCAGCACCCCTGGCCCCGGACTGTGAGCCAGCGAGTGAGTGGCCTGTAGACAAGTGCTCCGAGCTGGGCTGAATAGCCAGGGCCATCGTGGTCCACAGGGACACAACATCCTTAGTCCATTGCAGATTTGCACATTAGGGTTTGCCATGAAGACTGAAATGGACAGCAAACAGAAGGAGGGGCTTGCTAGGTTTTGCTCGTCAGCAGCTCAATACATCATTTGGGGTATTCGTCTACTTCGCACACCTCAGTTCCTGTATTTAAAATATTCTTGCGGCACCAGTTCCAAGTCTTTTAATTAATATAACTTTTTTAAAGCAGTGTATTTATGATCTGTGGGCATTACGGAGACTAGAGCCTACACCCTGCTCAGAGCCGACCCCCTGGGCGAATCCCACGCTCCTGTCCGTTACCAGTCTGCTGCGGCAATATTGGTCCACAAGTAAAATTTTCCAACTAGGCTAAAAGCCCCGTACAATCACACACACATGAAACCTTAATGGTTCTGCAAAGAATATGAAAACAAGGAGCTTCTTGTCTGCTTATAAATTAAGCAATGTTTTCTTTCTTCTAGAATACCAAATGTTTCTTTTATATAAAATAATTACAATGTGATTTGTCAAAAACATACAAAAAAAGACAGCTGCTCTTCTGTCAAATAAAGGAGCCCGTGATAAAAGTCTATTTTTCTTGTTCTCTTTTAAAAATCTTTCCCACCTTAGTCTGTATTATTGTCGTCTTGGTAACGTCCCGAAAGGAAGGATTCTGGCGATTTAAGTTCATTTAAGTACTGTCCATGCATTTGCACGACCTATTACATGGACAACTTGGACAGTTCTAGGTTTCTTTTTTTTTTTTTTCATATTCGACAATCAGTGCTATCCAACCTGACCTGACCACATCGTAATGGAAAAACATCTTCAAAGTGTTCAACAAAAAAGTCCACTCCATTTTATGTTAAAGCTTATAAAAACAAAAGCACAGAAACCATAAAAACCTGTCAGAAATAATCGCAGGTCACTGTAGACAGAGTGTAACAACAGAGTGCCGACGGACAGGCCACGGCCCGCCTGTATCGCACAGCAAGCACACGGCGCAGAGAAAACATTCAGTGCTCAGAAAGGGGTTCAGCTCGGAGGTCGGGTTTTGAATGAATCAGGTTTTAAAACCTTGCTTGTATTCGGAGAAACTCAGTGGTCTTTAGCATCCATGAAATGACGCTCGTCCCTTGCAGCGGAGGACTGGTTGGCATTCCCAGGACAGAGATGCCCAGACATCCTGGATCTCTCGTGGGTTCCCTTTGTCGTAAGTGGAATAAAAAGCAAGTCGGTGGAAACACAGTGACCCGCCGAGACGCAGCACACGGACAGCTTTTAGGTTTAAAAAGAGAAACTCCTCTTCCTCTCCTGAAATACCCGGCTGCAGCTGCTGCCTTCATAGGTCTTGTACAGGGGTCTCATTACATTACGGCATCCAGTGTAAAAGTACCCTACAAAAAGAGCTGCACTCCAAAGCAAATTACTCCCCAAAAAATAAAACAAAAACTTGCATACGATTTTGTACACCTGACAAAAGTGACAAACACTCACACATCCAGAAAAGGCGCTGGTGCTTTTGTTTTTGTTTTTTTAAACCTTCAACCCCCTCCCCGACCCCGCCCCACAGACGAACAGTTTGTAAAAGAGCGCAGTCGTCCCAAAGCCTCCCGCTCTCGCCGCAGACATCACTTTGGTTTCAAACCCGACCGTCACTGGAATCGAACAGATACATCCCTCAGCCAGGAGCCGTTACCGTGAAGATGCAGTTGCTAAATACAGGTGCATGGAATCGCAAACCTGGTCCTTTGAGTCTTTAAGGTGCCCCCAAAACAACAGCTGTTAAGTTACGTCTTCAATTAAAAAAAGAAAGACAATATAAAAAGTTACCCAGTTTTTTTTTTTTGTTTTTTTTCCCGCTCCTCTAAGGTCGAAGATTTTCCCTTAAGTATATCATGTGGCAAAACCTCGAGATCATACAGAAGAGTTTGTATTTTTATATATATATATATATATATATAAAAATGAAAACTTAAAATTTAGTGCATTGACCACTGGAGAAAAACAAAACAAATAAAAACAGGAACTCTGTCCACCTGGCTTTGTTCCCCAATCTAAAAAAGCTCTTCACAGCTACACTGTCCATAATTGTAGCTGTCGGTTTACAATTCTGAAAAGAAAAATAAGATGAGGAAAAAAAAAAAAAAAAAAAAAAAAAAATCCTTCTTCACAAAACAGTGTACCTGACTGAAGTGCAAGCAGCATAGCTCATCCCCGTTTGTGTTCTTGTTTTTTTTGTTGGGTTTTTTTGTTTTGTTTTTTTTATACAAAAAAGTGAAATGAGATGACTTGCTCAGCTGTAGTGCAATTTGCTATTGTTCTAGGTCTTGGTGAATTCCATCCCGATTCCAGCAAATACTACAACTGACCGTTTGCAGCTGACAGGAGCTCCTGAAAGGTATTGTCAAAGCACCGCTTGAGGTCAGCGTAGGTCACCACCAGGATGCTCTTCTCATCCCGGGACAACAGGCTGATCTTCTCCGGCACTCCGGCGTCCAGCTGCACACAGACGACAGAAGGGACAACTGTGGAGACTAACTACAGCAGATGCCTGACACGTGCTTAAATAGTCATGGCTGCTTTTCTTATATACATACAGACGGGTGACAAATTAAAGGAAAAACCTGAATAAATGAGTGGAGGAACATATGAATACAGATGCCTCCAAATGCAGATGCCTGCATCATACAATTAAGCAATTAACATCCTATCATGCTCTGTGGCATGTATAAAAATGCTGCACAGGCCCAACTGACATCGAGTTTGAATCAAGTGGCAAGAGGAGAGTTCAGGGGGGAAAAACCATAGGCACTGGTCTACAGAGATGTGGGAAAAAAGTGATATGGTCAGATGAGTCATGCTTCACCATATTCTCGATAAGTGGGCGAGTGCACGTGTGGCAACATCAAGGAACGGGACAGGCCTGACTGCTTGACCCCTACAGTGAGGGGGCCCGGAGGCTCTGTTATGCTGTGGGGGGCATTTTCTTGGCATGGTTTGGGTCCACTTGTCTCCTTAGAGGGAAGGGTCACTGCAAATCATTACAAAAGTTATTCTGAGTGATCACCTTTATCCTAAGGCGACACATTTCTCTCCTGATGGGAGTGGTCTCTTCCAGGATGACAATGCCCCATCCACAGGGCACGAGGACTCACTGAATGGTTTGATGAGTATGAAAATGATGTGAATCATATGCTATGGCCTTCGCAGTCACCAGATCTCAACCCAATTGAGCACCTATGGGAGATTTTGGACCGACGTGTTAGACAGCGCTCTCCAACACCATCTAAACACCAAATGAGGGAATATCTTTTGGAAGAATGGTGTTCATCCCTCCAGTAGCGTCCAGAGACTCTAGAATCTGTGCCAAGGGCATTGAAGCTGTTCTGGCGGCTCATGGTGGCCCAACACCTTACTGAGACACTTTATGCTGGTTTTTCCTTTAATTTGTCACCCGTCTGTATGTGTGTCACTCATAAATAAACAGACATTAACAAATCACTACAACAAATAAAATATTAATATGTAATGAACGGTACGTCACCTTGTTGAGGCAGGAGACAATGTGACTCAGGTCAATCCAGGGTGTGCCTGCCTCCGTCACCTGGTGGAAGAGATGGTCTCTGAAGAGCTTCAGCAGGTAGCGGTCACCTGTCTCCGACCAGCTGGGGTCTTTCTGGAACCTAGGAACAAAACAGAGCCGTGAGGAGACCTCGACTGCAGCCCACCGGTGCCCCTCAGACATCAGCACCCATAAGCATCTAGAGACCGTCCAAAACTCAGGCATTTTAGAAAATACAGCCTCTTATTGTAATTAGAGCACCTTCATTCTTGTTAAATCAATATTTAACTACCCAAAACCATTAAAATAATTCAGGAAATGCCAAGACAGATACTGTTTAGGCCATGGGTCTGCAAGAATGCACGATGACCGACTACCCAGGCTGGCTAGGCGGTTTGACAGTCCTTACTCTGGCCTCTCGTTGATTGTTCCCAGTTTGGCGAGCAGTCTGAAAAGCCGTCCGTTCTGCACCTCCTGGAAGACACGGGAAGAAGCTGTTAGCACAGACAGATCACTGCAGGCGGAGCACGGCCGGGCCCTAATCATAAAACTCCATTCACCTGGTGCCTCGGCACTGAAGGCATATGCCGATATTACCCATGACCAGGGAGTGCTGGTGCCGAATAAGCAGACCCCTCACTGGGGTGTAAACAACACCGTACACATTATTCTCCAAGCTCGGGACAACAGGGCAGGTGGACAATGACATTGAGAGGTCATTTCAGACAGAATATCAGAAGGCCACTGTGCCCGGTGAAGACCCCAGAGACAAGGACACTGTCTGGACAGCCAGGGCCCCAGTGTCTATTGAGGGTTCATGTCAAGTTCTGAACAGGAAGAATGAAGAAAGCGACCGTTGTGGTTTCACAGTCCCCCCCCACCCCACTTATTTGATGCATAGCACACAATGTCCTTCAAATGGTTTTTAATTTTCAAAACACTGCACACCACAGTGAGAGAGTAAAGGAAGTGAAAGTAATTGAAGACTCCAGTGCTGAAGTGCACTTCAGTGCCGAGCCTGAACACAGCACCTTAAAACAAGTACCACAAAACGCACGGTCCACAGAGGGCCACTAAATGACCCTCAACTGCCCTGGGTCTCGCTCTTGGATTCTCTCCGTCCACCAGGTGGACGGCTCACCTTGGCCAGGTCTTCCTCGATGACATCGTTCCTCATCTGTGAGGCGTCCAGCTGCGTGTAGAAGCGGGCCCCGATCATGGGCATGATGTCATTGACGCTGCGCAACCGGTTCTGCTCTGTCAGGAGGTACCTGCGAACCACAGCAGAGAGTCAACCTCCAGCACTCGCACAGCACGAGCCCAGTGCCGCCCATGGACAGAGCAGCAC
Source organism: Amia ocellicauda (assembly GCF_036373705.1). Classification (NCBI taxonomy): domain Eukaryota; kingdom Metazoa; phylum Chordata; class Actinopteri; order Amiiformes; family Amiidae; genus Amia; species Amia ocellicauda. The sequence continues at coordinate 29,940,494 of NC_089852.1, forward strand.
GGTCTCTCTCTCGCACGACATAACTGCCTAACAACGCACACAAATGCACATAGGGTCCAACACCCACAGACCGCATATACTAACACATCTACAGCGCTACAGACACACACAGAGACACAGTTATTCATTTCCACTTGATATCCAACGAGCACACAGACTCAACTGCTCCCATTTCAGAACTGTCTGAATAAAGTACAACTTAGAATGAAGTTAACAATAATTTGGAGGGAAAACAACACTTTTTGGAGGTAAACAATCTTACAGAATCAGGTTCTTTAGGTCTGAGGAGTAGTTGATGGACACCAGCTCCATAGCCTTCTGCAAGTTCTCCCTTTGGATTCCTGCCAAAGAGTTGCAAGCCAAAGCCAGCACCACCTTGCCCAATGAGATCAGGTCTGCTTGCTGGGGACACAGAGGGAGAGAGACAGGCATCGTCAGTGCACAGTGAAGGGCAAGATACTAAATAAAACAATATGAATGAACAGACAGTGCCTGGCACAGGAGTGTGGGTCAGGCGGTTACCTGGTACTGAGCCATCAGGGCCAGGGGGTTGGTTTGGCTGTTGTCAAACGTTAAGACATCCAATATCCCAACACAGTTCACACGCAACCTTGAGGAGGGGGAGCAGAACATGGCTGTCATTTTCCGTCACACACATCCTCTCTTCACGTCAGTGCAGTACGACACGGGGCTTAACTTCCCATTAGAGCAGGGAGAAGTAGGTTTATTTATTTTAGATGCTGATAAACTGCATCTTCATTTAAGTTACATTTGTGATAAGCATACAATGCTCCTTTTAGGTTAATCTTTCCCCACAATGCAGTGCTGCAGCTTTTTTTTTTTTTAAGGGTGATGGCTCACTATGTGACCTTACTGCCAGGGAAAGGGGAAGTGGAGCTCTGCAGCACCAGTGTTGGGAAACGCTCGGGATTGGAGAGAGGCAGTCTGGCCAGCAGGTGGGGCTACAGTCCCAGTGAGACAGAGTGGTGCATCAGTGAACCTACTCAGACCACTTCCACACAGACAACTCTGACCCTCAGTGACAAATCAGTTTTATGAAATAAACAAGCAGGGTAAACTGCTGCTCTTTGACTGAAATACAGCGTCAAAGAGGGGAACTGCACAGAGAGGAACACAGAAAAATTGTGAAACCACAGGAGAGCCGAGAGGCCCAGTACCCCTGTGGTGGCCACTTCCCCATCAGCGCCAGCACCACTGCAGCCACATGCCAGCACCCTCGGAAAATACAACCACTGCAGGTCCTCTCCAGTTCAGCGTTCAGCCTCCTGCGTTTCATTTCACCTGATCTAATCACGAGTCCGGCGCAGAGGAGCTCTTCTCCCAGTCTGAAGCAGCTGGAGGCCACTAGAGACCCTGCTGTGGCCCTCAGGGACTGCAGTGTAGCAGCACAGCCAAACACAAGAGTGCAATTGTGCAACAGTATCTTAACTGTTAACAATAAGAGTCAATAGTCCTTTAGTCCAAACACCGAGGTTTAGCCAAGTGATGAAGCATGAGTGAGTATAGGTTGCAGAGTGTTCGATTAAGTGAGCCACAGAGAGAGAGAGAAGTCAGTGTGTCTGAGTGAGAACGACAGAGGAAGAGAGCAAGGGCTGCAGAGGGGTATGAGCACGCGGGTGGAGCACAGTACCTGGTCTTGCCGGTGATGAGGATCTTGGTTGGATCCATGACGCGGCAGGCCAGGCCTGCGGTGTGGATGGTGCGCAACGCGGAGCTCAGCTGCACGATGTAGGCCCAGATCAGGGACTCGGGGAGCAGCCCGGCGTGCTGGCGAGGGAGGGGTCCATCGTGCTGCCCTGCTGGGGAGACACCGCAAACATCACACTGCCAGTCCCAGCACCCGGCACGCACCCTCACACCGAGCACACGGCACCCTATACCGAGCACAGCGACTGGAGCACGGTGCATGGAGAGAGCAGGCTGCCCGCACCCCGCGACGGATGATTAACCAAGTCCCCGACCTCTCACGCACGACGAAACTTACGTAGATGAAGTGGGGTGGTCATCTTGATTCGCAAGAACTGCGAGAACCCGGCGCTACACAACGACTTTCTATGTCTAAGCCATCCAGCTCCTCTAAAACATACTTTCCACAGCACTTGTCCTGCAGTCTTTAAACTGGCTGTAAAAAATCATTGTCTTTGAGAGCAACCCGCCGGCTGCTTCTCTCTCTGCTTTATCATGCTCCAATGAAAGCTGATTTCACTTCACAGGATTTTATTACTATTGCTGCTGTGCTTGTTTTGTTTTTCCTTCTCCAGACCAACAGTTCACTCTCGCATGTACTGAACAAGTTTCACTTCTACATTCAGATAACATTCACTTAAATTCTGACTGCACCGAATTGCAAGCAGGTAGAACACAACCAAATGCCCTCGTCTGTTCTTGAGCCGAGCCACAGCGCCAGACGAGGCCTAGCAAATCTCCCACTCGCTTCCACCCCCTAATATCAGTAGGATGCAGTCCAGCGAGATTCACACTATTCATCTGCATTTTAAAAGTTTTCAAAACAAAACAAAAAATATTTTATTAGAAATGAACCACTTCTGATGTAGTACAAAGCTGACCCAACCAATGACCAAATCTGTTTTTCACAGACGCAGACCGCCGGAACGAAAAGTTAAACCTGCACTACATGGCAATAATGTCAAATAAAATGTTGGATTCATAAAAAGGGAGGCTGAGGATCACAAGTTTCAAATAGCCAAGTATGAAACCCCCAGTGTGCATGTTAATACACCCCTTCAAGACAGGAACAGGATGTGTGCAGGGAGGGCACAAGCAGGTGTCTGCAGCAAAAACAAACCCCAGTTACTGCTTTTGGCCAGCATGAAACCTCCACCACATCCCTTTCTGCAGTATCTGCGCATCTGAGCCGAGAGCAAAAATATTTTAACGGCACCGTCTGACCAGAGGAGTCTGCAGAGCCAACCACGAGGGCTGGCGTGAGGAGGCTCGGAAGCAGCAGCCGTACCCCGAGGTCCTCCCCAGGAGCAGATTCATGCTTCCTCTTCTAAGTCCCGCTATTCGTTGCGTGAGGCCAGTCGATATTTCCACAAGACCGTAAGCATGCAAGGCTTCTGCCCAGGTTTCCCCTGTCATTACTGCGGACATGGCTAAAAACAAGCTGCAATCCCTCAGCACTTGGGGCCCGGGGGGGCACGCGCTGATGCGATTCCCAGCAGTGTGAGCAGGACCAGCCATTAACTTACCCCATTTCCTCTTGGTGAAGTAGGAGTCCGCACTGGGGTCGTTGAAGTGGCGGCTGAACATAGTCTCGGCCCCTGCGTGGAAATCGTATGCAAACACCAGCGCTGCGGGAGAAACGGCAGGACAGGCGGACAGTGAGGGGCTGCTGCTGGACAGTGAACACCAGTGCTCCACACAGCCACCTCAAAGCGCACTGCTCAGGGTGCGCTCCTGCTCTGTGTCGTCATGTTGTACAGCGCAAACTTGACTCAATAATGTTATTATTCTTCAAAACTGAAATCAACATCAACTAAAATGACTTCAGGCTTCAGCAGGGAAGGGAAGCAGACGAGCGCAGAGCAGCCCGGAAACTCACAGTGATCCCCGAACGCCTTGGTGGTGAACACTTCCCGCAGCGTCACGAAGTTTGAGTGCTGGATCTTCTTCCACATGTCCACCAGCACCATGCACTTCGTGTTGACCAGCCGGAATCCTGCAGGCACAGCCGGCAGTCAGACCAACACACACACACGGCCCTCCCGGTGACCCCACCCCAGTATGTCACAAAGAGCTGCCGTGGGACCAGCGCCCACAAAGACACCGCGCAGTCAATCTCACCGTGAATCCGGCGCAGGCAGTAGGGCAGGTCGTCTTTGCTGTTCACAGCTTTGTAACAGGATGTGATGTAACTGAAGTTGCTGGCCTTCTGCAGGCGGTTGGGCGGTGGCAGCGGCTCCAGGGGAAACAGGCTATGGTAGCTGTCCACCTCAGTGGGAACCCCTGAACAAAACAGAGGAAAGATGCAGAGTCCCATTATAGCTTTGTGACACAGGCCAGACTCGCTCTTGCTTTACCTCTCCATTAAACAATTTTCTGGAGACAGCGGTCACACTTGTGCCATGCTTTGTGGCACCAGAGCCGACCCGCTCACACATTATACATTACAGTACAGTTTAAAAACATTAGACAGTGGTTGCTGTAAATCTATAGTATGAAAGTCTTTTAAAATGAACCTGCAATCTGCAATCACAGCACCACTGCTAGTTTGTGAACAGCTCAACCAAGATGCAAACCTGTCAGGATAACCCTGGGGTTTTAACTACCGATTGTTGGCAGTTTTATTACCTCCCAACACAGGCAGAGAAACTGTTCTGTCCTGACAGGCAAAGCAGACCAGCTGACAGACAGAGACAGTGTCTGCTTCCTGGGGATGTCTTTTTCCCCTACCACTCTCAGGTTCAGATGTGGACTGAAACAGAGAGCCACACACAAAACCACCTGGTAACCGACAGGCAGCAGCCAAACCGATACTTACACACCTGTGTTAGTTTTCAATTGGGAAAGCAAACAGTAAGGCCACTATTTTTTTTTTTATTCTTTTATATCCACTGCTTTGAAAATGCAAATCATTGGCCAAATCTCAAATAAACTAAAACATACATCAGGACAGATATTTAACAAATGCTGAACATGTTTATTCAGCAGCCACAAGTCTCCATGTGGTTAAAACACTCTGTGGTTAAAACGCTCAGTCCCTGTCTGCTGCCGTCAACAGCCATCTCGCAGTGCTGCACTCAGAGCCACAACAGCTACGTGCAAAATGTCAGTTTACTGTATATCAAACTCATTCATCTGAATATGACACTGAACCTCAATGGAGAAACAGAACACACACTTACCAGGGTTTTCCGATTGGTCAATTTGTGCCATTGTAATTAAATGCCTGTTGATCAGTTCCTGTGTAATAACGAAACATTAGTTTAGATATCAAATCAAACTAAGCTAAAAAAAAACAAAAAAAAAAACACTTAAGCTGATGCACAGTGTGGCCAGAATCAAAGAAGGCTGCACTCTTAACTTGCACAGAGCGTTATGAACTTAACTGAGCATCCCTTCGGACATTAACTCAAACATCTCATTGGCTTGACCTACCTGCCGTTTGCTTTTCTAGATTAAATGAACTGAAGAGTTTTGTTTTGTTTCTCGTTTTGTTTTTGAGAGAAAGGCATGCAGTTACAGGCTAGTGAGACAAGGCCAGAACGGGTCCGAGTTATCAGTTTTTAACCAAGCGAGCATTTCCTGGACAGAGGGAGACCCCAGCGCTCACCTGTCTGAGCTCATCAGCCATGAAGAAGGCAGGGGCGTTGGCTTTCGGCTGCATGTACGCCACGTGGGGGGCCGTCGGGGGGTAAATGTGGTAGGTGGGAAAAACCTACAAGGAAAATGCATCATCAAAAAATTAAAATAAAATTCAAAGACTGCTGTCAGCACAGAACTAGTTCATTACACTACCATGCCATTGTGTTAAGAGGTGCAATGAGAAAATGCACAGAGAGGTAGTGTGGGGTGTTGTGTGTAAGTGAATGGTAGCAATTAGTAAAATATAATTTAAAGAAAATATGAAAAAACACTTAACACTTATTTATTTTATTCCCCTACTTCAGATATGCAGATTAATGAATTAACAAAGGCTATAATTGGGCTGTTACTCATAAAGGAAACTGCTGAGTGCAGAATAGTCATGTTATTTCTTCCCTGGCTTTCTGGTTTGCTCACATTTATACTTGTGTCACCAATCAAATATGATGTTAATTCAGAGTATTACTTCAGAGAGAAAAATAGCAAACAGATGAATATTTTAGGGCTCCATAGAGATTAACACAAACAGTGCTTAGATACCAGGACTGCAAAATACAGTCTACAGACACACACAGACACACATTTGCAGAAGCAGGGTGAGGAAGCAGGCCTACCATTCCAGCCAGGGGTGCTGGGGTGGTGTCGGTGTAGAAGTAGGTGGTCCCTCCCACCGTCTCCTTCTGGATGATGTGAGCGGAGGACTGCGCGGCCGGGTCGGAGCCCGGGGCAGAGGCACTGGTCGGCACCATGTAGTTGGCAGGGTTGGGCGTGTGGCTGCGGCGCCGTGGGGCGGGGGACGTGTGGGGGGTAATCTTCGGCGAGTGCAGGGGAGATGACCCGGCGGAGAGAGACATTCCTAGAGGTGGAGCAAGGGTAAAATCCAGGACACTAGGTGAAGGGAAACAACGCAGATATGACAGCCTGGTGAGCAGGGGCAGTGCAGGGGCAGAATCACAGCTCTGCAAACACTGCCTCAATCCTTCTGCACAACTGTTTATCAGTTAGGGTAAGAACAGTACTCATCCCAGACTCAACACTTTGTTGCTTACAATATTGAAATGTTGCTGCTGATGCTTATAAAATGAAAAATTGTAAGCATTTCAAATCAATCAGTACTGAAAGCAGGAACACCACACACAGTACAGTTATTTCACGAGATCTATATTTTATATTTACAGTAAAAACATAAAAACATGCATGTGTGTTAGTGTATGTAACAACTACTCACATATTCAGGGTAATGAACTGGATCAAGTGTGATAAACACACAAACACTAAAACAAACATACTGTTTTGAGCGCAAGCCAATTCCTCAGCAAATACCACAATCCCGCAATTGGCTTTTCCTGTTCATTTCCCGTCATTAGACTTCATTCAGTATTTCCTGAAGGTAATTTGTGCAAATCTACCCATTTTAAGAGCAAATGCTTATTACTGGCAGTGCCACAGAACCAAAGCCTAATTTATGTTCATCAGGCAATCCTACGAAGTGTGGCATATTCCATCGTGTGTTCTGATCGGAAGAATGCACATTTACAACGAAACAATCATATTAGCCTGAAAAAAATTAAAGAAAGTCTCTCATTTCCTCTTTTCACTTCCAAACAAAATCAGATTTCCTCTGTTCATTTCCTGTTTTCTGTAGCAGGATATCAGGTCTGGGGAGAGGTCTCTGCTATGGTGGTTTGAGTGGGAAAATGCCTCTTACGTTCCCCGTTTTCCCACTGCTGACACTATTTTGATTTAAAATTAGCACTCTCCACGTAATATCGGCTTGGGATTACTTCACGGTTCACCAGGGGCGATCGTGCCTTCTGTTGACCGCAGTGCTAGCCAGCATCTCGAGTCAGGACTGGGCAAGTTAAAGCTCCTCCTACTTTAAGGTCCGCCTCTTCACCCTCTGGAAGCAGACTCGGTTAAGAGCATCCCCAACACGTTTATTAAAGCGGTACCACTCCTTACCTGGCAAATATCTAAATACTTAACTCCAAATTTAGCTGATACTAAGTTCAGACAATTTCATCGTATTGCTCTGTGTAACAAATATTAAATTGCACAGTTGGTATAAGGCAGAGAAAGACTTGCACACAGCGGTTTACACTGTGGCCAGTAAAGGATAGCAATTCAGAGATTATAGCAACTAGACACCCGTTATTCACTGCACACTTTGTGCATCTTCATGATGTCCCTTCTACTCACTTCTAGAAACCGCAGAAGGGGGAATGGATACAGCAATAAAGCAAATAATGAGGATTCCTCTGTTACATGCAGCTTGTTTATATTGTACCTTAAAACAGGCATCTTGAGCAGGTAACTAAAATAAAAACTTCAATAATGTCAGACCTGAAATTAATCATATACACACAGACAAAAGGTTTCACTTCTTTTGTTTTCTTTTCATAAAGGTCAAGTCAGAATAAAGACTGTTAGCAGAAGTTGAATTTTCTGTAAACATTCATCAAAAATCCCAAAGTAACATGGTTTGAAAGTGCGTTATCAGTATTAGGAGTTTCACATCTGCATTCAGATAAAAAATCAAATGGACCTTGCCATCACAGCTCATTACTGTAAAGCCATTCACATCACATCAGAAACCCCCCAGACAACAACAAACATTGGCCTTCCGTCCTACCAGCAGGGAACAGAAAATACCCGAGATACATCCAGACCCTTATACCCTATTTAAACTCCACACGTCTCAATGCAGGTGTGCTCGTGAGAAGGCACACAAGCTTGACATGTGAGCGATTCACATTTTACATACAACAGAACCCAGAAGGTCTCGTACTGCCAGGCGAGGGGATTCTCTCACCTGGAGCCAGAGCGGCGGCCGTGGCATTGCCCAAGCTCTGATGGGAGAACAGGGCTGTGGAGAAGGCCGGCATGCTGGACTGGGACACGCTGGCCATTCGTGTGCTGGGGCCCCCCTTGGGAATGAATTCGCTGGCCGCTGGGTTGGGAGCCTGCCACATAGACAAGCAACTTAGTCCCTCGCTCTGATCCTATTGACACACACCGCAGGGCTCAGAGCACAGACACACACAATACAGCACAGCACAGAGCACAGACTTCAAGCATCTGTCTACGAAGAGACAGGGATCTTTGTCTATTTATTATTATTTTTTTAGAAAATAAAGTACATGAAAGCAGGGCGTGACCACAAGAGTGGCAGCATGCAGGCTGGGGACAGACCCCTAAACATGAGCAGGACAAAACACTGTCAGTACAGCTCCTTACCCAGCCCAAGATGTTATTCACCCTGGGGTCTGGGGCATTACTTCCCCCCCTCAACATCCCCCAAATGCCTTTGAAATGTTTAATCTTTTCAGAAATTATAAATTAATGAAGATCTGCAGTGGGTTAGAATGGGGAACTGATCTTGACACAAATTCCACTGGGCTAGGATGGGATAAAACTGTCCTATATGGAAAGAGGCAGGTCTATCACAATGCATAGAGATACCCACCTTTCTCCTCTGGGATATGCTCAGTGCAGCAAAGTCATTGAACAGAGCGGATGCAGGTGAATTTACTGGATCTGCAAATGAGATGAATGAAAACATTCATACATTCAACCAAGTAAACTGCAGGGAGTGGGAACACGCATGTCAGCAACACGCCTGTGCACCCTGTATGAAGTGCACATCCCAGCACGATCCTTGAAAAGCCCTGAAAAATCTGGAGATTTAACAAAAAACACAAATCTCACACGTCAAGAAGCACAGGCTGCAAATCAATATATAAACCTCTCTTTAATATGGGATAGAGGTCCACAGGCACTGATAACTGTTCAATTCCTGCTGCAGCACACAGATTGGCCAGATGGCACATGCACCCAGTGTTGAACACGCTTGGCTGTTTTTCCACAAACACAGGAGGGAACCAAGCGACTATTCTGTCATGACGTCGTAGTTATCACTGGCAAAGCCAACACATTTGTTACAGGCAATGTCTAAAGCACTAAAACATTAATAACGGAATATTATTTACAAAACCAAAAGATGCCATGGTTAAGGTAGCTAGTCATTGATTCATCAATTATGAGAAGGGCCCTGTTTGGCACCTCTCTAGCACTGGTCTGGCGATTGCTTCGGTAGTGTCCGGTACCCGTTTTGCATGAATGCCAGGATTGACTTATTGCCTTGGTCTCATTTTCTACTGGAAATTAAGTTTTGAAGCTAATTTTCAAACCATACATTCTGGATGCTGCTACTTTGATGTCTCATGTATGTACTGTACAAAAGGCAAACCACTCACCAAGTTGAGATTATTCACCCCCTTGTAAATATTTGATTGAATATTTTGGTCTCTTTGGTGCCACCACTCCCTCCATTTGGTTTCTCTCAACTTTAAATCATTCACTTCAATCTCAAACCAAAGGAACAACCACTATCTGTACACTGTGTGGTGGGGGAGCAGTGTGCCAAAGGCAGAGTCACAACATCATCGTATCAGAAGAAATACCCAGCTTACAGAGAATCAGTTATATTGAGGTGAAAGCAGAAGGTGAAGACAACATGATTGCAATGTTATGTTACACAGTCACAAGACTCAGAGAAAAATACAGTATCCTCACAGGTAAAATGTGAAACTTGGTGGCTCTGTAGAACGTGTGGAAGACTTGGCTGCTTTAAGGATCTGTAACTTTTACATTTCTTCTTTTATTGAAACACACATCAGCACAGCCACCTTAAAGAAACTCTTAAAGAAGCGGTCAACACAACAGAACAAACATTTTGTAAATGCAGTGTGTGGGTGTAAATAAGATGACTTTGTAAAGATAGCTTTTAAAATTGAAGGTGCAGAATCAAAAACAAGCTAAAGCACAGAAACCTGCCCAACTTCCCTCTCAGCCAGTGTCCAAGTCAAAGAAACCAGTACAATACATCTGATCATGACTAAGGGGGTGATATCGCTACACTTACTGCACAATTTTAAAAGTTCTTAAAGCAAAATGTACAACTGTGCAGAATAAAATTACAATCTACATTAAAACAGAAGACAGTTCACCACTAGCTATATTAGTGTGTGTGCGGTGAGAGGAACTAAACAGTACCAGAAACCAAACTCTGGTATAACCATGCTACTGGAAAACCAATGCACTGTAGCAAAACCGATAAAGGAATGACATTTTACCAGATCTCTAATGTCTGTCCACTAACTATCACTGAAAATGTAAAAAAATATATATATATAAAAAGTGGACGGATTTTCCCCAGATTTAGTGATTTAATGTCCAGGGAAACTGGTCACATGACGGACATCTAAAAATAGAAAGGATTCAGTGCACTTCCGAATAACAATGTCATCTGAGGACAACCGCTGCTCTGGGCAGCTGTGCACCGGATACTCTCACTGATCCGTGGAAAAAGCTGGGGTGTCTGTTGCTGCAGGAGAGGCCACAGGGGCCCTGCTGCTACTGTCAGAGGACACTGAAAGCACGGGAGTGTGTGCAGAGCCGCCAAGCAGGATGCTGCCAGAGTTCAGCAAAGCAAGAGGAGCCGTGGGACTCAAACTGGTAACCCTCAACAGCTGGCCCTAAACAGGCAGGACTGAGCTCTCAGGACAGGAGAGGGAAGCCACTGGGAAGGCCTGCGTCAGACGTCAAGCACAGGCCTCATCCCTGGACAGCACAACACAAAACTGCCCCACACGGCTACAGAACATACGACCGGAACACGGGCAGGGGTTCTAGAAGGAGACTGGAAGATCTACCAAGGGCCGGGTCAGAGCACAGCACAGGCCCGGGTTCTTGAACTGAAATAAATGCAAGTAAAGATGTGTACACAGAGCAAACTTATGTCCTATCCCTGGCAGCATCTGACCTGTTGTAAAGTTGTGGTTATGCAGGGGTGCAGAATACTTACCGTGTGGGGAGTAACTCTTGGCACTGTCATTCAGCAAGCTGGGGGAGCTGCTGCTACTCGTCATCCTCTGGGAAAGGAGGAAGCAAAAATAAGACTCAAATGTCCATAGTGGAATCTCATAGGATTATTCTCCCTTACTTCTTGAATATTATATTTGCAATCAAGACATTTTCCTATGGGAGATCTGAGGTGAACAAGCTGCATTTTCACTTACAGCCTACAGATGTTCCCATGGCAGACTGTCCTAGACTGCAGCTCTGGCCATTGTTGGCCACCAAACACAAATGCAAAGTTTTTCTCCTACTTTCCACATTTGCTTCAGAACATCTGCTCTGCATTGTTTCCATGCCCCAGGTCACCTATCCCAACACCCAATCAAACAGGGATTATGCAACAGCATAGGTGATTTCCAGATAGATGCTGCATGCAATGGTCCCAGCTGCAAACCACAAAGCACAGCCAGAAGAGTCTGGGTTCACACATCAGTCCCTGATCAGCCATTTATATGGAATAAAGCAACCACAAGTTCCCTAGGGACTTTTATTTCAAATCACAACCAAATTAAAATCATTTACCTGCATCATGGAATATTTTGGCTCTGCAGGACTTCCAAAACCATTCACTCCTATGAAGCTGCTGCTAAAATACGAATTTGTCAGACTGGCATCTGCTAAAGGACCTCCATCTATTCCAGGAACTGCAGAGAAACAATGAAAGTGGTTACCACTTGGACCTGTACATGAAAACACCAGTACTGTGAAGAGCAGTCGCAGCAGCTGGAGTGTATGCATTAAAAAGACTCCTACCACATTAATACCTAATTGTTTTATTGTTTATTTCTTCAAGTGTGTTGGGGTTCTGATTATCATTTAATTGAACATTTATATACAGGATCAAAATGTTGTGTATCATTTTAATCATGCTTTTAAAATAAGGTTCGCAGGTGGACATTAGACGCTGGCTTTGCAAACTAAACCAGCAGCCCTGACCAGTCTCCTGCAGTGAGCACATGTTCCAGCTGCACTATGCAACAGTGCTGTTCTACAATAAATGTTACTACACAATACATCGTGTGTGTGTATTGAAAAGTCTGTGCTAGACAAGCATTGTGCAAAACCTGCACAAAAACAGCTGCTGACAGGTGAGTCATGTGGGAGCTGTGCATGAAAACAACATTGCCGCACCGATGTTTTCAGCTCCCCTTCACTGTACCCCTGAAGTTTCTCGTAGTTTGAATCCGCATTGTAATTTTAGCTCTTGCCTTGTTTCACTGGGCGATTGCAATCTACTGAAACACCACGAACAAAAACATGTATTAAAAAAAAGACAAATAGTCGGAAACCAATGAAAATATTTGTCCATTTACAAAAAACATATGCTGTCATCCAAATCGCAATTAATGTTTAATCTATTTATTTGGTAATCGCAATGAGAGCCTTTATTATTGCTTTTCTTCTCTGGCGTATGTGGCTCTGAAGCTTGTTGTTCCGTCAAAGCACTTCCTGCCCGGCAGCCAATCAGGGCGCCGGTCGAGACAGACGTAAACAACCCACACCTTTTGTGTCCGAACCGAACATGCCCAGAGTGGAGGCGGGCGGGCGGGCGGGCGCTGCGCACACAGCCCGGCTCGCACGGCCGCGGGCACCTGCTCACTAAATACGGCCAAAGTCTTGTTACCAGTAGCCTACCCAGAGAAAACCACACACGACTTGTATAATTAAATACTGCCATTAAACCAGTCGTATTGTTGTTTTCAATATAGATTTAAAAATATGAGTGGTGCAATAAACACAAAACAATAAAACCCGATTCTTACTCGATACTGACTGTTTTGAGATAGACGTTAGTGCAAACTTACATCGACACTGCTCTCTCCTTTAAAACCGCGCTAATAGGGGGAAGGGAAAAAACATCCATTGTCGATGCTAAACCCGCAAGCCTGTGCGTTTTGGGTCCTTTCTAAAAGATACGTTTAAATATTGTATTATTTTATACATAATAAACGTTACTGGCAGTCTCTACTCTCTGCAAGATATGAGAGGCCTGCTCTAAAGCCCCGGACTCGATTTGGAAAGCGCACACTACAGGCCCGGGAAACCAAATGCTAGAGTTAGGCTAGACAGGGGCGACCGAGTTAGGCCTCTGTCTATCAACGCGGAGCTGTAATAATAAACAGGAAGGCTCACTGGCTAGCAGCTGCCCCTCCAGACCCGTGCTTGCAGGGCCCAGGGGCTCGTTCTTCTTGGAGCCCCCGGCTCCCCCGCCGCCTGGCCCGGCCGCGGCTGCTCCTCCGAGGGGGTATCCTGCCGCTGCCCCCGCGGCCATGGAGAGAGGTACGGGGCTGCCTCCGCCGCCGTGCAGCGCCAGGCCGCCCATGGACGGATCCTCATGCAGGAACTGACACTCGTCTCCATAGAAGCAGGTCTTGTCCTTGGCGTAATATCGGCAGAACTTCACCTTCACGCCGGGAATCCCGGCCCCTGCGAGCGGAGCAGCTGAAGCTGGAAGCCCGCTATTCATGGCAGCGCTGCTGCTGCCACCGCCACGGCCGCCGGAAGATACTCAAACATAGAGAGCAGCCCAGTGCAGTGTTTAAAATATTTAAAGGGCGGCCCGGCAGTTAATGCGTGTAACAGGCCAAGCAAAGCAGTCCAATGAATCGGTGTGCGACTGAGCCCCACAGCCCCGCGTCCGTGCAGCTGAGCGGTGTGTCCGCAGCCTCGTCCCGCAGCGGAGAGCGAAGTTTCTCTCACTTCACTGTTGTGTTTTTCTCTTCTTCTCTTCCTCTGGAAGCATCTCGCTGAGCATGAGCAGAGCGCTGCATTGTGGGTAGATAAGCGACACAGCCGAACCGGCGCGCTGGAGCCGGCAGAGCCTGGCCGGCACTCTGTCCTGCGCGGAACCGGCCGCCGAGTCTGTGGCACCTGCGACCAGGGCTGCCCGCCAGCGCCGGGCCGTCGCTCCAGCCCATTGTCCTGGCAGCGCAACTCATACCTGGTTGTGATGGCGATTACAGATGCCATAGCAGACTCCCAAAAAGGCAATGTCCACAGACTGGTTGTAAACTGTAAAGCAGTATGTATGTGTACATTTGATATGCGATGCGTTTTTAACTGCATATTCAGAAAAATGCAGTTAAAATACTTGTATTTTGCGTTTTGAAAGTAATCGTTTTATCATGATCTGTAGCTGTAGATTGTATTACACTTTTATAATGCTCTTATGTTTGTAAGTCTCCCTGGGTTAGGGCGTGTGCTAAGAAATAAACAATAATAATCATTGCTCATCTTATGTTTTCTTCTTTGGCTATTTTATTTATTTTATTAAGTAATAGAGGTTATACTATGCATATTCAAATTGCACTGTCTTGGATCTGACCTACTGCTGATTTAATTAGGTACAAACCCTATTTAATATATATATGTGTGTGTGTGTGTGTGTGTGTGTGTGTGTGTGTGTGTGTGTGTTCGTTTACCTTATTTTAGATCATTTCAACTTATAAAGGTCTGTTTATAATTATTTTATAATTATGTATGTATTCTTTAATTTTGCTTTATGTTTGTTGTCTATTTACCACTCTGTAAACATTTTTCCCAAATTCCTAATTAAAATATGAATGGAATGGAATGGAATGGCTGTCATACATGTAGAGATGCTGATTTAAGAAGATTTTGCAGTGGTCGCTTAATTTATTCCAGAGAGAGAGAGAGAGAGAGAGAGAGAGAGAGAGAGAGAGAGAGAGAGTCTATATCTATATAGCAAGTGTGGTGTGGAAAAGGGAAGCTGTAGATTGAAGCAAGTGGAAACATTTTGAGAAGGCCTTAGTGGGATGATGATATATCATGATAGGCTAATAAAGTATCACAATCCTTTACAATATTCCAGCTTAGTTGAGAGAAAGCAAAATAGAATCGGCTTGCAGCGTAACCAGATACAGTATGCATGTTCAATTGTTAACTCATGAAATACTATCATAGCTATGAATAAAATAACTACAAAATGCATAGGCAGTCTTATATAGCTCAGACTGATAGGCTAGATAATTGGTTCTCAAACCTGGTCCTGGAAGTCCCCCTACTCTACAGATGTTTGTTACAACCAAGCTCTCAATTACTTAATTGAACCCTTAATTGAATTAATATTTTCCTTACATTTTACTTTTTAAATTGTGTAACGGATGAAATGTATTGGTTCCTTAATAACATCATAATTTATAAAATGTTATACTTAACTTCAAACCCCTGCTGTTTAAAGTAATGCTCTGATTTAGGAAATGATTAGTCCAATTAAGGGTTCAACTAAGTCAGTGGTTTTCAAACCAGTCCTGGAGTACCCCCTGCCCTGCTGGTTTTTGTTCCAACTGAGGTCTTAATTGCTTAATTGAATCATTTATTGCCCTGACAAAGTAATATACCATTCAATTAAGTAATTAAGACCTAGGTTGGAACAAAAACCAGCAGGGCAGAGGGTACTCCAGGACCAGTTTGAAAACCCCTGAACTAAGTAATTGAGAGCTCAGTTGGAACAAAAAGCAGCAGAACCTAGCCCAGGGGTGGTCAACCCTGATCACAATCCTGCAGGTTTTATAGGTCTCTTTAAACCACCAATCACTTGAACACGGGGGCATTCTATCTCAGTAAAATCCACAATTGTCTCAATTAAACATTCAGTTGTCTGGATAAAGCAAAAAACTTGTAGGTCCATTGGTTCTGCAGGACCAGACTTAACCAGCCCCAGGCTTGACCAAATCAAAACTTTGACCCACTAATCACACAGTATAAATGTGTACCCTATGACAATTCATTTATTGTTAGAAGCCACTTTATATTATTTATAAATCAAAATGTGATGCTGCTTGACACTTTCTCTGTTTTGTTAAGGTGTTGTGATCAATTAAAATAGGGAGCCACCTCAACCAATCAGCTGCCAGGGCACCCTAATTGGCTGGAGACAGGTGTTTCACCTTATTGAGACAGAAGACCTTCATCACAACGATTCAAATTATTACTTAAGAACTTTATTGAAATAGATTGGTAAAATTTGAATAATCTTAATCAGTTATATTTGAGTTTGTTTTACAATTGTTAATGAAGAAAATGCTCAATACATCAGACAACTCTACAAGAAACTTAACAGGATTCAAAAGTAAAATAGATACCATGATTAAAACAAAACAAATAAAATGGAGTAATGCCAGTTATCATTATAATTAGTACAATTTATGGTTAAGTTCATAGTCAGTCGGTGAAATGGCTTCAGATCAAGTTTAATTAAGCAACTAAAGTATATTATTCATGTTGTATTATATGGTATTATATAAGAATATGTTTTGTGTTAAAAATGTATTTTAAACTTGCTTTTTCTATTGATATGGTAATTTAGGTTACTTTTCTTATGAAAATATAACCATATATACCGTAGCCTATAACACACAAGCTCATATAGTTTTAAAATGTCCCTTTTTAGTCAAGAAACTATATATATATATATATATATATATATATATATATATACTGTAACTCTGGATTCCTAATCCATATTGATCCATAAACCAACCTCTTGGTTTTCCCTCTACAAGGGTTTTGTTCATGTTGCCTTCAGTGTTGCCTGGTCCTCTCCTTAATCTCCCCCATACAGGTCCTAAAAATCCCTTAAATCACATATTTCCCCCCCAAAACTCACAAACTGTTGTCCTGTGGGGGGAATGTTCCTGTCCTTTGAAGTGATTTATAATGAACCCTTTGGGTTTAATGCAATCAGGAAAAGTACTGCATGGGTTTTATTTAAAGCATATCTATTATAATAATAATAATAATAATTATTATTATTATTATTATTATTATTATTATTATTATTATTATTATTATTAATAATAATAATAATAATAATAATGTTATTAATACAAATATTTCTGTTGTTTTTAAAGGAAATTATTTATTTATTACTTAATTAATGTATATTACAGATTATGACTTCTTTCACACACTGGACACCAGATGAAGTTTGCCCTTTAGTCCTCTAATACAATTTTGAGTATGAATTCTGATTGTATATTTTCATAATCACTAACCGTCAGTCTATGAAATGACCATTGCCTTGAGTACAATTACCTGCACTGGTGACACCTGCCTTTAGCACAGTTAAAATAATTAATACATCCAAATTATTGTCTGTATGCAATCACTATAAACAATCTATTGCAGTTGAAAACCACCAAAAAGAGATCATTTTACAAATAAGGATAATTTAACAAACCATTTTAATATACCTTGGTCTTTTATGCAGTGCACAAAATAGATGGGCTTGACAGAGAGGCTGACTGGATCAGGTC
Source organism: Amia ocellicauda (assembly GCF_036373705.1). Classification (NCBI taxonomy): domain Eukaryota; kingdom Metazoa; phylum Chordata; class Actinopteri; order Amiiformes; family Amiidae; genus Amia; species Amia ocellicauda. Next base: position 29,958,040 of record NC_089852.1, read on the forward strand.
CGAAAGCAGAAATCATCCAGCCTGAGCCCGTAACACTCAAGCGAACTGGCAGGCTAGTTGTAAGTTTGCTGCTACATGGCACAATTAATTAGTTATTAACTGAATTGAATGAGCATGTGGAAGCTGAACACTGAAACAATACATGTTTATTCATTTTTATTATTATTATCTTTAATATTTGTCTTAATCTGTATTTGCTTTTCGAAAACTGCAGGACTGAAATTTTTGAAAATTGTGTGAAGTGAATCAAATTGTTTATTACAGTCTAGAGGAGAGGCCAGGGACTTGGGAGAGGATGGGAGGATGAGAGGAGTGCTGCAGGCCATATCAGAGAAATGGCAACTGAGGCCCAATCTAGAATTACTCCAGGAGAAGATGAGGAGCAGCCAGGGACAGCGTAGGGACTTCATAGCCAGGAACACAACCAGTGAAGTCCTTGAGAAATTCCCTAGCCTAAAAATTCAAAAATTGGTAATTGCTGGAATTCTATACCACATGTACAATATTGTGTGCATTGTAAGAACATTGTATATCCTTATTTATTATTAATATTGAGGTGGTAAAGACCAAAAAATGTTTTTCCTTGACTAGTGTGTTTTGTTCAATTTAAACACTAGCTATTGTGGGAGATGAAGACGGTGGACACTGACAGGATGGTAGTAACACAGCTGGACAGAGCGCTTACATCTAAGTTGAAGGATCAGTGTTTTTACCTTCTTCAAGACTGTCTGGACAAACACAAGCAGAAAGGTTAATGTTTCTAATTAGTGAGCTTTATAATCTGTCTAAAATACATTTTGAATGTGTAACAGAATATTCAATAAAAATTTCCAAGTATTTTAAATATGTTCTGTATATTGCCTTTCAGGACTGCAATTGGGGGCTGCCATTTAACTCTCGCCATCCCTCTTCAGAGAACATGAGTCTCAGTTTACAGATGAAGAGGTACGTATCAAACTCAAATTAGAAATAATTGAGTAGATTTGCACTGTTGCAAGTTGTAAACTTGGACTCTCGTATATTTTAAAAGTATATAAAGTAAATAACATTTGTTTCTCTGAACATGTCCAAGCTTACCTTTAAGGCACTACACATTATTCTTCAATTACCCATAAATGTGACCTGTATTTTAACTTCTTAATAGATGATATTGAAGTTGAACTCTAAACATGAACTCAAAATAACCAATATGTATCTCAAAGTCATTTACTGACAGACACCACTCTTATCTTATTTATAGTCTGTGTATTGTTTTATTGTACGACTGCTGGCTTTCTTGGCCAGGTTTTACTTGGAAACGTTATTTTAATCTCAATGTGAGCTCAAACTCAAATAGTTTGCATAACACCTGACACTTCCCTAGTAGTGTGACGTTATATTAAATTGTGAGGGCATTTCTACAGTGTGTGTGTGTTTGTATATAAACTCATAGGTATTTAAAAGGTCGTATTTGGAAAACAAATTAAGTTATAGCATGTGCACCCCTCTATATATCATTTATATAAACTAACGGTTCTGTATAGAACGCGTTGTTTAGGGTTTCTTCGTGTAAGCCCTATTAATGGGTTCTGCATAGAATCATAAAGGGTTCCACCCGAGCCATAACTCAAAGAGTGTACCTCTCGGGCTGTCAAATGACGTCAGGGCTCAGGGCTTGAGGGGACAGACAGACGCAGTGCAGTGCGGCTCCTCACACAGCAGCTCGATGTGGAACCGAGACCATGACGTCATAGCCAAGATTCTAGTATCCGACAGGCTTTATTCCCCTTGAAGTCGCCGCACACGCAGTGCGAGCTGGAGACCTCTGTGCACCGTGCAGGCAATGGGGTTTCTTTGCAGCGTGATGCGGGTTTTTACAGCGCAAAACAGCGCCAAGGATATCGTACTTCTGGGTAAGTACAATATTGTAATTTTATTTTTCAGTAAGTACGTGTATATGTATCGTTTTTATTTGGTATAGCGCCCTTCGCGGGGGAGGAAAAGAAGGCTTTACAGATTGAGAAACTTTTACTTCGGTTTAGTTGCAAGGCTATGGGACCTCTCTATGGAAAAGTTTGTTTGTTTATTCACTTGGAACAAGTTGCAATATGTTAGCTGTGGCTATAAACTGGAACGGTTTTGTCACTGTTAAATACGAGGATTACAAAGCCCCTTCAAAGAAAAGTGAAGACTAATTTTGCAATGCGTGTATTTTATTATTATGACTATTACATTTGTTTGGTCCTGGTCAGTTGCAAATAAACACCTTTACATTGTCGTTTAACTGTCTATACCTGGTTAAACTGCAAAATTAGTCAATCTTAACACGATTCATAATCTATTGTACATTTTTAATATGCTTTTCGTCTCGTACCACCATTCTTTGCAGACTGTCGTGCTTTTCATCATATTTGGGAATCGTCCAGCTCAATATCTAAGTTTATCTTTCCCCCCCTGCTTGTGCTGTGGTCGTGTCTCTGTCCCCCGTGTCTCTGTCCCCCGTGTCTCTGTCCCCCGTGTGCTGCAGCGGCGGCGCTGTGTCTGCTGGCGGCGAGGAGCGGGGCCGGTGCGGCGGCGCCGCGGGTTCACTGCTCCGGTACAGCCCAGGTGAGAGCCCGGCCACCGTGCGTGCTGCGCGTCCGTCGCAGTGCCAACAATGGAGTTGGCTGATCGTGATGGTTAATTTGGTTTTAATCAGAATGGCCACCCAGACGCGAAGCCCAGTAACCTGACCTGTGAGGCGTTCATTCTGGGACCAAACCGCACCTGCACCCATCCTGAAAAAGCGCTGGTTCCCCTGGAGCTCGACAGACACCAGACCCTGGAGGTGACGGCTCGGCTGCACAGCGCCAACCGCACCGTCTGTTACTGGCAGCACGGCGGCACGACAGCGTGCCTTTCACACAGAGACGCGTAGGTTCCCTTTCTGCAATTTGCCCCATGTTACAAACGAACACTATTTTAAACAAGGAAGTAGAATAAATAATCCCATTTTGTTGCACTGGTCCTTATGGGTTTGTGCGCCAAGTGCAGTCTCCTCTGAGCATCTCAGGCCGTTTTCCATAACCACGGGTAGGTGCGCAGCGGACCCCTGCTCATAGAAAACGGCCTGAGATGCTCTGAGGGGACTGCACTTGGCGCCCCCTGGTGGTTCTGGTTATATACATGTACATACATATAGATATATAGCTAGAGATATAGATATATCAAATCAGAACCACATATGTATATACATATACAGTGCCCTGAACGTGTCCCTCTCCACAGTGGCACCCATTCCTTCCTGATCTCCGGGCAGAATCGCAGCTCCGCCGGGACGCACTTGCTGTGTTTCCAGAGCGAGCTTTCCTCATTTTCACTGGGGTTCACTGTCAGAATTAAGAGTGAGTAGTCCGTGATCTCCACGACCTCTGACCTCTGGCCTTTTGTGTCCTCTTAATTGTGTCCTCCGAACGACACAGTGAGAGCCTGGTGTTGTGGGGGCAAGCTTGTTTTAGTCACAATTCACTTCTTGGATAAGACTCAGAATACGACCTTAGACACTACCTGCACATCACTAATGTATTTGACTCATTTTGTTTTTAGGTGTATATATATGCATATATGATTGATTTATTCTTGTTCTTTTCACAGCAAGACCAATGCCACCTCAAGTAAGCTTAGTATTGCCTAGGAGGGAAGGATATGCCTATGAGTTTCAAGCCAGCTCTGAAGGGTACCCTGCACCAACTATTAGATGGTTTACATGTCTGTCTCGAGATAGGTATGCTTGACTTTTTTGTCCTGATAATTAGATCAGCCTTTATCAAATGATCTTTTTTTAAATTTAAAGACGTTAATATTACGATTGCCGTGAAGAAAAAGAGTTAGAAATACAGTCACAATATAATACACCCTCATACTCCCACTCTAAGCCACATTTATTCCTCTATTTAAATGTATATGCATCAGATATATGATTTTAACAATTAGTTTAATCATTTTATGTTACATTTTCAATATGCTCATTCAGATCCTCCACAGGCAATATGAAGCACTTGTTCCCAAATGTTTGAGGTATGGACACAGTGAATAATTGTGTATGTTTTCTTTTCTTTAATGTTGATCCAGCTGTCAAGCTGCACAGAGAAAACAGCAAACTGAAGAGGGGAATGGACTTGTGCGTGTGTTTAATACAATTTCAAGTTATGATTTTAAAGATCAACATATTCTGTGCTGCGCAGAAAACATTGTAGGTGAAGAATGCACCAGAGTCTACGATTATGGTATGTGATGTTTTTTTTTATTTGCCACCTGTCATTTGAATTTTGTTTCTAATCAATTAAAATCATTATACACATAAGAAATTAAACAGATGAGAGGAGACCATTCAGATGATTCTGTTTTTTTAATCATCATTTTCTTGTATGTGTGTCTCTGTGTGTTTGTTTGTGCGTGCGCATGTGTGTGTGTGTGTGTGTTTGTGTATATTTCAGATCCTACCTCCAGCATCCGCTCGTTAGATGCTGCCCGTGTTGTAGTGAAAGCTGGCCACTCCGTGCTGCTGCGCTGCTCTGTTGAAGAAAAGTCCGGAGAGCCCAGATCACAGCAAGTATACTGGACCCCGAACAGACCGGATCTGCAGGTAAAACTGCAATTGCACTGCCAGAACATTTACACACAATGGCTGTAATTCATTATATATCTGCATTATACATTTTTCTGTTCTGCATATTATATTTCCCTTAGGTAACGCAAACCACAGATGATCCGTTTTTAACCTTTTTATACATCAAGTCCGTTAGACCAGAACACAGCGCCAACTACACATGCCACATTTCAAACCAGTCCAAATCCACTGAACTCCAGGTTATTGGTGAGTTAATATGTTTAACATATTTTCTTTTCAGACATTTAAAGCATTCCTCTGATTTCTCTATTTTTATATATATATTACATTACATTACATTATTTGTCATTTAGCAGACGCTCTTATCCAGGGTGACTTACATTTGTACCCATTTATACAGCTGGGCATTTTACTGGAGCAATCTAAGTGAAGTACCTGCTCAAGGGTACAACAGCACTGCCCCACCTGGGTGTCCAGAGCCCTAACCACTACTCCACAGTGCTGATTCCCAATATATATATATACTCTTCTATTTTTAGTTTTTGTGGGGTTTTAGCAACTGAAAAGTACAGAGCGCAGAAACAAATGGAGGTTTTGAAGCTGCAACCGTGCTTTGTCTGTGCGCTGTTGTTGTTTTTTGTTCAGTTTCCTGTTGGTTTCACTTGGATATTTTTGTACTGATTTAATGTCTTAGCTCTTTCATTTGCAGCAGCAGATTTTTACAGTGATAAAGCATGTGCAACAGTATTGTGCATACAGCTGTCCTGTAAAGAATACTGAAAAATACTGATCATTATTACATTTTTCTTGGATTGCAGAAGATGGATTTATACACGTATTACACATGAAAAAACACATAGTTATCCGGAAAAATGAAAAGTTTTGCTTGGAAGTTGTACTGTCGGCTTACCCAGAAGTCACATGCAAATGGATCTTCCAAACCACAGCTGTTCCGTGCAAAGAGTCAAACCTATTCAAAGGAAACAGGTAGGCGGTCAATCGCTCTTCCTTCTGCTGCGCTGCTCCTGCACTGGGAAAACTGTCAGCTGTGTTGATAGCAGGAACAAACTTATTAATGTCTTAATAAAATACTGTTGATCACGAGTGTCACTCTGCAGAATGTGGCAAAAGTATAAGCATAGTCGTGTGAGCCGGAGAAAGAAAACTGCACAGAGAGCCGGGCTTTAGGGCAAAGGCAGGTGCAAGGTTTCTGCAACAGGGTTGTTTTTGCTTATAAAGAGAGCAGGACCATCAGTCTTGATCAGTTCCCTATTAGTCCCAGTGGTATTAACAATAAACCACCTGACATCATTACACTCTCACTCTCAGCTGTCATTCAAGGATCATGCTCTGAAATTGTGCAAGTGAGGCTTATTTTTCTTAAACTTACAAAGTTTACTTTTTTAAATGTTACCTTTTTTTATACAGGACTTTTAAGTACTGTGATCACATGAATACCCCAGGCCAGTACACGTTTTATGCGGAAAATGCTGATGTCAACATAAGCAGGATTCTGTCTGTTTGTGTGGAAGGTAAGGTTGAAGAATATGGTGCATTTAATTAGCAGTTTTGTTATTTAGTAACCTAGAAGAGATTGTAGAGGCTGTTAACGCAGCTCCCCCCAGACAGCAGGAAACCCAGAAAAAAAAATCAGGAAATTCAAAATAGAGTTCATCTTATTTTCAGGAAATTACAGACATATCCAGACAGTTCTGTTTCACAGCTGTGCAGAGCTTCGCCAGTTACATGAGAGAGTCAGTCGGCCAACAGGAACCCCCTTCAGTTAAAACTACGGTATTGAATGACCACTGGAAAGCAAATGAACTAGTAAAGTGAACGGCAGGCTAATTCTCCTGCGTTGCCCCCCAATCCCGCCCCTGTTTGTGCAGAGTTGGCCCAGCCGAACTTGATCCAAAACGGAGACGTGTACAACTGCACTACCCAGGGCTACCCAGCACCTGCCCTCACCTGGTTGATGTGCCCCTCCAATGCCAAGTATGTGTCGCCAGCAGCCGCAAAAATGCCCCCACACCTCCGAGCACCAGCCACACAACTGGGAATCGAAGTATAGACCGGTCGTGCGTAGTTAACCAGCCATGCAGGGCTGAACTGGGGCAGATAGATGGGGCTTTGAGTCCACAACTGCCTCCTCACAGAGCTGCTCTCTCTCGTGGTCCTGCCCTTTCAAAGCTTCTGGGTTAATTTCACAAGTAGCTCTGTGACCGCAAGAAATGCCACCTGAAACTGAAATTGTAACCACTTTCTATAAGTGTGTTTGTGAGTGGGAGTGTGTGGGTATACTGTACTTTAAAAGAGAGAAAGAGTTTAAACACAGTTAAGTGCAACAATTCTACATCAGGTTTCCATTTTGGAAGCTGTAGAACAACAAGCCGGATCTCTGTGCTTTCTCTCAGGATCACAGTGCCCTGTCTATAGTATATAAGGCACAGTGTTATAGGCTGTCATCCTGTTACTTCTGCTCCATACTTTGTCTAATTCCTCTCTGTCTTTGCCTGGCTATCTTTCCAGCTGTTCAGACCCAGACTCCCTGAAGCCGGTACAGGCAGCATTGACCTCGGGACAATTAGATGCAGAGGTGTTCTGTCACAAGAGAGTGTCCAGCTCCCTGGACCTGCAGAAAGTGCCGAGCGACCACAGGATCCAGTGCTGCGCTCACAACTCCGGCAGCTCGTCCTGCACTGCGTTCATAACCCCGACCCCACCCTGTGAGCTTTCAGCTTTTGCAAAAATAGAAACCTTTTGCAATGCTTTAACGATGATGTTTCTGTGGTGTAGCTCTGTCTATGCTTGTTTATTGGAGATGTTTTTCTTCACAGCTTCACAACATGTCACCCTGCTCCATGTGCTCTATGTCCTGCTGGGCATCGCCATCGTCCTGATCCTGCTGTCAATCTGCCTGTACAACAGAAAGGTACACCCATGTGGCGCTCACTAGTATTCATTCCTTCATTACACTGAATTAACCTGCATGCTGTAATGTGATTTTCAACCCTTCATTCACTGTATTTTATTTTTAAGAAACCAAAGTACGAAAGCCAGCTGCAAATGCTGCAGCCCATGGGGTTCCCTGACAATGACTATATCTACATCGATTTCCGCAACTTTGAGTATGATCAGAAATGGGAATTTCCAAGAGAGAATCTGGAACTCGGTAAGAAGGCGATATAAATCCTGCAATTATAAACACACCGATGCTAATTAACATCTTACCTGAGACTGTGTGTCTGTGTGTGAGAGTAGGAATATGTTATAATTCAATATGCAGAGAGAAACAGTGCTGTAATGCAGTCAATCACAATGCCCTTGAGTTATATGAGAAGCTCGGAGCACTGTGAGTGAGCTGTGCTGTGGGGGGGGCGGTGCGGTGCGATTGGCTGACAGCCTGTTCTCTCTCTCTCTCCGCAGGGAAGGAGCTGGGAGCCGGAGCCTTTGGTAAAGTAGTGCAAGCCACAGCCTATGGGATCTCAAGCCCAGGGAAATGCACACAGGTGGCTGTCAAAATGCTAAAAGGTAAACAACTTGGTAAAGTATTACCTTGTCCAGCACCTGCTCACAGGACCCTGCTTTTGCTCCCTCTGGTCTGATACGTGGTTCTACCAATTCTGGTCCATCTCAATGCTTCTCTCTTCTAACGCCCATCGGAGTGAATAGTGATCCCACAAATGCCATTTGTTTTTGTCTGTCACTCAGGGCGTTTCATCAGCATGAGAAGTCCAATATGTCATGAGCAGACAAGGTTTATGATAAGTGTAAACACAGTTTGGTTTTGGAAACTGTATCAGAATGTTCTGAAAGTCAATTTTTCCGTATAAAATCACCACACCCGAAACGCACACAAAAAAGAAAAAGATTATATGTCATGAAAGCATGCATAATAATTCAATGCACATGTGCACAGTGACCACAGTTTGTACCAAAGCTTCATTCCACATTGACATAGAGACTGTCTCCAACAACACAGGAAGAGCCGGGCGTCGCCTCTCTGTGTGGTATCTCAATCCATGTGATGTTTGGCTGTCAGTTCGAGCTTCTTCCCCATTTCCAGTCAGGAGGAGAGACATATTACTCACTTCTTTTGCCTCTCACCCCTGTCTGCTGTACATGTCCTAAAATGTCCAGCAGGACAAACGTTTTTAAATCCCCAGACTAAGCTGTGAGCCACTGATCAGCTTTAGGACAAGAGTAGGTATCACTCTGCGATCTGTTTACAGCCAAAGCAGATCAATATCATAGTAATAGATGCAGAATACCACCCTATTGACACTTTATTAATGTTGGTGTTAACCACTCTTCACATGGCCGTAATATAGTGTGTATTTTAAGATGTTAATACTGCATGTTTAAGAAGTCTTGCACTGGGATCCCCACTCCCCACAGAGAAGCACCAAGCCACGGAGAAAGAAGCCCTGATGTCAGAGCTGAAGATGATGACGCACATCGGCAGCCATGACAACATCGTCAATCTGCTGGGGGCATGTACTAGCTCAGGTCTGCCTCTCCGCCCCGCCTGCCCGACACTGACACCACCGCAGGACTGTGGCGGCGCTCAGATTAGTAACTGATAGTAACTGACCGAGCTCCACAGTTTTACCGCATACCCACACTTACACTCATTTTCAGCCAAGATGACCTCTCTTTTAACCGGAGCTGCTCTGTGTCTGTGTTGCAGGACCGATTTACCTGATTTTTCAGTACTGCTGCAACGGGGACCTTCTCAACTACCTGAGGAACAACAGGGAGAACTTTCACAAGTCGCTGACCGACGTCTTCACCAAGAACCGCTACAGCTGCTTGTACCATAATTTCCAGCATGAGTCGATTTTCACGTAGGCTTCTCCCTGCTTTCGTTGACATGTTAAGATGCAGGACAGTCACAGGAAGGGTAACCGTGTGTTGTCTCTCGCTCTCAGGCAGGAGTCTGGGACCCATGTGGTGATGGAGGCGGAGCGATACCCCCTGGAGCGGCAGGACGAAGCAGACAGACTGCTCAGCTGCAGCGACTCGGTGGGGGGGCCCTGTGAGGGTGAGAGCTCCCTTCATCCTCCCTCCTCCCGCTGCTTTCTATACCAGAGAATAGCTCAGGGTTGTCAACCATACATTTGAGGTTCTACTGACATGACTGACTAAGTTGGACTATTTTTACTGACATGCCATATTTTTTACTGACACCCTTATTTTGCTCTTAAAAAAGTGTGAAAATAAAATGTATATACCCACCCTATGGTGCAGAGCTGCCCTGTTGGCTTTTGTACAAGGAAATTAGCTGTTCCTGACTAGCTTTAGAAAATGCATAATGCTTCATGCTGCTAGCATGGTTCCGAACATCCCTAACTCCACCAGAAGCAATAGAAAATGACTTCTTGCACTACACGCGGTATGCATTTCTACAGTTATCTTTATCCAAATTTTGGGGGTTTGCTGTGTCCAGGAGGGCAATTGGTAAAGGTGTGGTAATGTTTGCCTGTTATCAAGTGCACTGTGAGACTTTTGTTTGGTCCAGTTGCACCCCAGGGGGGCTGGCAGGGGTAAATCTGGGCAGAGTGGGTGCCCAATCTGGATCAGATTGTTTTCCATTGCTGGAAAAAGAAATTCTAATTCCGTTTATTTTTTTACTTTATTGCACGTTTTCCACTTATGTAATATAATATATACTATATTATACGTACACAACGCATGCACACATGCATAGCTGAAGCTGTTCTGAATCCATAGATACCACATACATAGCAATAGCATCTATTATAGCTGAATTATAAAAGCCTCTCTCTGGCTCTGGCTCTGACTCCTCTTATCAGCTCATTTATTCCAGCTGCCTGAGACAGGGTTTTTTGGATTGGCTAGTAAAAGCACATCTCCATGGCTCATGACACACACAGTAACATCCTCTCCATTGGTCAATTCCAGCCCCCTGTGCTGCATTGCCCATTGAATTTCTAAAATGAGTGATGTAAACTAATCGTTTCTCTGATAATTAATACTTTGCAATTGATGCCCCCATTTTGGGCGGTTCCGCCTACTTCGTCCTCAGATTGGTTAACACGTTTGATTGTCAGGGACATTGACCTACCTACGCTCTTCATTAAACTTTTGTTGAAATAATGTTCGTAACTACAAGGAAAGTTTGATGGCAGACAGAAATTTAGCGATGAAGGAAGTAGTAGTAATGGGACATTTTTACGGATGGTCAAACTTTTTTCGGATTTACGGACAAGATGAAATTAAGATCATTTTTTACGAACTGTCCGTAAATTTACAGACAGTTGGCAACCCTGGAATAGCTCCATCTTGCACCCAGCCTGGAGCCTGGACCTCACTGTGGGGCAGTGTGGCAAGCTGGCAGATTGTCCTGAAGTTTCTTTGTCCTTTCTTAGCAGATCCAGCCTGGTTTCTATCAATTTCTTTCGTCATCCTTTTATCTATGTGTTTTTTTAGTGACCTATGATCATCCAAAAAAATGTATCGAGGAAGAACTGCAAGTGTTGACATTTGATGATCTTCTCAGCTTTTCCTGTCAAGTGGCCAAAGGGATGGAATTTCTCACATCAAAGAATGTAAGAGTCATGGCCAGAGAGGGGAGCTGCCGTCTCCATCACAGACACACTCACACACACACTGCGGTGCCCACCCTCTGTCCTAACCAGACGCTCCCGTCTTGCAGTGCATTCATCGAGACCTGGCGGCCCGGAACATGCTGGTCACTCAGGGGAAGCTGGTGAAGATCGGGGACTTCGGACTGGCCAGGGACATCGTCAACGATTCCAACTATGTCGTCAAGGGAAACGTACGTTCTCCAGCATGTTTCAGTATTTTCAATTTTCAATGCATTCATTCATTCGCAAGTTCCTACCTTCCCTCAGTTCATTACATTAACACCTAAAGATTATTCAGAGTCTTTATGCTGAACTGTGAAACTGCATTGTGGTACAGAATGGAGAGAATTTCCACCATCTGGTTAGATCAGCAGGTTACCTACAACAGGCTGAACCGTTGTGTTAGTCAACACCACAATTTGAAGGCACGACCATATCTACACATAATCCCATTCATTCAGTTGAAAAGCAACCCTAACCTTAATAAAAGTCTAAGTTTACTGGGACTCTAACCCTAGTCTGGACCAAAACATAACCCTAATTTTATCACTAATTTAAATGTGTACATAATTAAGCTAAATTGTTGAAAATTATGATCTCCAAACAACCTTAATGTAACTGTTAGACCATTCTGACCTCAATCTGTCTCCCAAATAAAATTGTAGCTTGGGCAAACTTCCAAATTTCGTATTTTTCACATTTGTAGAGATTGTTTTTATTGATCGATATGGAGAAATGTACTCCCTCAACAGATAGGTGGACAAGGAACGCTCAAGGCCTGATTTAATTACAATAATACCAAAATAATGTATTCAACTATAATGAAGCATTCCGGAGACAGCCAGTCGGGAAGACACAGCTAAAGTTTTTCTACAGATCATACGATCATATAGAAGATTGCAGCCTTTGGTTGTGAGGTACCCCAAACTTTATCACACACTACTCCTTTGTTTTCTGTTCTCTCTATGGCCTTGGATGAAAATGTTTTTCTAAAAATCAGCTACACAGAGCTACTGCAGCTGGCCAGTGAGTGAGTGTGTGTCTACGTTTGTGTCTCTGCCATGCTCATGCTCAGTGGTGTGTGTCTCCGCAGGTCAGACTGCCAGTGAAGTGGATGGCCCCAGAGAGCCTGTTTGAGGGGGTGTACACGGTGCAGAGTGAAGTCTGGTCCTATGGCATCCTGCTGTGGGAGATCTTCTCTCTTGGTACGGTCAGGAGACGTGCAACAGTGCGCTGAGTATGCTTATGTGTCCTTTTGTGCGCTTATGTTATTTTGTTTGTGTGTTTGTTAGTTGATGTATGTTTCCCTTTGTTCTAGGCGTGAACCCGTACCCTGGGAAGCCCGTGGACCGAAACTTCTACATACAGATTCAAAACGGGTTTAAGATGGACCAGCCATATTACGCAACATCGGCCGTGTAGGTGTCCTTGACCCTCACTCTCCTCCGCAGAGATGGTGTGGGGAGCGATGCACAGATGTCTGTTTCAGGGCAAGGTGTCCCAGATTATTCGGTCAGGATAATAAATCAAGAGAATGTAGGAACGCATCTACAGCTGTGATTCCGTGTCATGGCATTCTGCAGGAGAGGCATTTTGGGTCTCTTGCTCCCGTCTACCTTATTAATTAAGTTAATTATTAATTAATTTTGTTCAGTATGTCCGTAGGGTCACTTAGTAACTCAGCACTGAAGACTGTTTTCATGTCTTTACCTTTTGTTCTCTAGCTACCAAGTGATGAAGTCCTGCTGGACCCTGGAGCCAATGAAGAGACCAGCGTTCTCCAAGATCGTTTTGTTCATGGAGGGTCAGCTGACCAAGGCCGAGGAGGAGGTGAGCTGCTTGGGACTCTTCGTCTCTGAAACAGTTCCCTCATGCACAGTCATTCATTGCTGTCTGTTTTCTCTCTCACTGTAGTTGTAAATAAAAGATTAAATCAGAGCAAGAGATGCCATTGTCATACCTGTCATCCAAAGCTTTGTCCAGAAAGCATCGCCCCTCCCTCCACATTGTTTTTAAAAGGAGCTGAGCCGTTAAAGACAATGCCCTGAGAGATGTGTTGATACATGCTTTTGCTTTCCACAGCTCTATCAAATCATGGATAGAGCAGTTCTGACCAGCAGCGATTACAGAAATCTGCCCACCCACCTCTACAAAGAGGAACCAGGAGGGTCTGACGCAGGGGCACCCACAGACGACCACCCCGGCGACCAGCCCAGAGCGGAGTGAGGCCCGAGCACCCAGCGCTTCTCTGGCCCCTCCTCCGGACGGCAGAGCCCGAGCAGAGGCAGTATTTACCTTTCCACTGCACCTCTCCGGCTCTCGTGCTTCGATTCTGCTCGCCTCACAGCCGCAGCTGCAGATGAGCGCTAAGCCAGGCCTCGACGGCACCACTCAGGGGCACAGCTGCACCTCTGACTGGGGGAATTCAATGAGGTGGCTGAGGCCGATTCAGGCCTCTCTGGACAAAAGGGAAAGTGGCTTAAATTCAGTGGCTGCTCTGCTCTCAGACCTCTGCCAGGGGACAGCTTTAATGCTTCAGACTCATGGGATATTTCTATTGTTGTGACCAAATTTATTGTATTTCTCTTTTCTTAGATTATGCTGGGTCTCATAAATATATAGTGTTAATATGGTACATTTATACATATAGTACAAAAGCAGCCTTATTCTGTGTACTTTTACAGTTTGTTTTTCTTCTCAGACTCTTCTACTATATATATATATATATATATATATATATACACACACAGTACTTTTAGTTATAGGCAGGTGTGAAAAAATGCTATAAAGTAAGAATGCTTTCAAAAATAGACATGTTAATAGATTATATTTATCAACTAAATGCAAAGTGAGCAAACAGAAGAAAAATCTACATCAAATCCATATTTGGTGTGACCACCCTTTGCCTTCAAAACAGCATCAGTTCTTCTAGGTACACTTGCACACAGTTTTTGAAGGAACTCAGCAGGTAGGTCGGCCCAAACATCTTGGAGAACTAACCACAGTTCTGTGGATTTAGGCAGCCTCAGTTGCTTCTCTCTCTTCATATAATCCCAGACAGACTCGATGTTGAGATCAGGGCTCTGTGGGGGCCATACCATCACTTCCAGGACTCCTTGTTCTTCTTTACGCTAAAGATGTATGTTCACTGTATGTTTGGGGTTGTTGTCATGCTGCAGAATACATTTGGGGCCAATCAGTGCCTCCCTGGTGGTACTGCATGATGGACAAGTATCCGTCTTCCATGAAGGCCACTTCTGACCAGACTTCTCCGGAAAGCAGATGGGTGTACCCTGTCCCACTGTTTTCTGCCAATTCTGAGCTGATGGCACTGCTGGACATCTTCTGATTGTGAAGGGAAGTAAGCATGATGTGTCTTTCATCTGCTGCAGTAAGTTTCCTTGGCCGTCCACTGTGTCTACGGTCCTCAACGTTGCCCGTTTCTTTGTGCTTCTTCAAAAGAGTTTGGACAGCACATCTGGAAACCCCTGTCTGCCTGGGAGAGACCTTGCTGATGCAGTAGAACTACCTTGTGTCTTGTTGCTGTGCTCAGTCTTGCCATGGTGTATGACTTTTGACAGTAAACTGTCTTCAGCAACCTCACCTTGTTAGCTGAGTTTGGCTGTTCCTCACCCAGTTTTATTCCTCCTACACAGCTGTTTCTGTTTCAGTTAATGACTGTGTTTCAACCTACATATTGAATTGATGATCATTAGCACCTGTTTGGTATAATTGTTTAATCATACACCTGACTATATGCCTACAAAATCCCTGACTGTGTGCAAGTAAACCTAGAAGAATTGATGCCGTTTTGAAGGCAAAGGGTGGTCACACCAAATATGGATTTGATGTAGATTTTTCTTCTGTTCACTCACTTTGCATTTTGTTAATTGATAAATATAATCTATTAGCATGTCTATTTTTGAAAGCATTCTTACTTTACAGCATTTTTTCACACCTGCCTAAAACTTTTGCGCAGTACTGCACATACAGTTAGGTCCAAAAATATTTGAACAGTGACATAATTGTCATAATTTTGGCTCTATAAGCCACCACAATGGATTTGAAAGGAAACAATCAAGAAAATTATTGGGAAAAACACCCCTGGGAAACCTTAGCACTTAACACAGTACTTTCCAGAAACACCAGGGCGGAAGGAACCTCCAGTGTGTATCAAAGCTATGATCAAACTTGGTATGAAGCTCTGACCCTGTGACCTCTTGATTGGTCAGTAGAAACCCACCGGTCCAGTGTCAGTGTGATTGTCCTGGACTCCCTGCACACAAACTGGCACTGTCTGGGGCCGTCTCCTCAGGGCATTTCTCAATGGCTGCCATGCTGCTTATTCTGGTATATATAAGCTGTTAGGTCCGTCTGACAAATACAGATTGAGCATATCTATCCTAAAAATGTTAATGTTAATAATAATAATGACCGTTATGTGTTTTATGTTTGTTTTTTACTATGCAAAACACACACAGTGTTCCTCAGGTTTTGAATGTGCGTCTCTGATATAGCCTCTCAGTCTGTTGTGCAGCGCTCCTGCTCCAGATGAGAGTGAAATGTTTTATTTTAAATAATATATATGTATTATAGTTAAGGATATTTGTTAAGTGTATATATGTATGTCTGTGTGTGTGTATATATATATATATATATATATATATACACCCTGTGCTATACTATGTGGTACAGCTTTACAGCAGGCATTAAGAGCATCTTCTGTCCCTGAAAAGAACAGTCAATAATGCCATCGCCAGCGCTGCCATTACAGCCGCCGCCTCCAGGGGGAGATGATGAGGCCACTGCAGACGTAGGAGATTATTTTGTTAAATTAAATGACTCAATTCGGGGAATGTTACTGTATAACCCATTGTTGCATTTGTACTTTTGTTTTACAATTTGTTCTAAGCGTTTATGTGAAGCCTCTTTAATAAACCTGTTTTCATTGGGGTTGTTTTCAGACTTATATTGACTTATGTTGAATTTAGAGTTAGTCTGTTTTACTGTTGCATTCACCTCACTTACAAATAATAGTAGCAACAATTCACTTGCCAAATCTAAACAAGAAACATGTATTGCGAATTACAGCTGAATCTGTCTGCAAACTCATACAGCGTCACTTAACGATCTCCCACTTGTTTATAATGATATGTGCGATTAGATCAGTCTTCTTTAATTTGGTGGCTTATGATGGTTAGGTTTCAGCAACAAATAAGCCTCACATCATATTTGTGAGAAAAGGCTTGAGTATAGATTTCTCCCAAAGAGTCACTGACTGCATTTCAGTTGCAGACTGGTTCAGCTGGCTGCTCCACTCCGAGCCCTGCGGGGAGGGACCGGCCGGTCAGTGACACTAAACACACGCCTGCGCAGCCTGTGCTGAACCGTGCGCCTGGGTCCCATGCACCGAGACATTCCCCAGTACAGCTCTGAGACATCAGACATCCAGCACACAGACATGGATATGCGCCAAGTGAACTCGCTCTCTTACGAGGAATTCGTGGAGACTTTCGGAAACGTCGTTGAGAGGTGCCCTGTGGTCGCCGCCGCGGTGTGGTCTGGGCGGCCCTTTGCTAACTCTCATGATTTGGAAGCCAGCATCGGGGAATTCATTGACAGCCTCCCAGTCGCTGGTAAGACATCTGGCTTGAATTGGCTCGCATGGGGCCAGTGGTGTCGGGCTGCAGCGGCTCAGATGTTTAAACCCCCAACAGCTGTTCCTCTGACAGGCAATGTCTGTTATCTACCTGGGCCAAAGACTGGACCGGACAGACAGCTGCACAGCAAACATCACCCACCAGGTGTCAGTCTAGATTAAACAGTAGTGCATCTCGCCTGCCGAGCAGCAAGAGAGCCAGTTTCACAGAGGTCTCTTGAGAAGCGGCGTCTGTGGCTTTACTTTCACTTCCACTCTCTTACCGGTGCAAAGAAAATACGTGTCAATATGAATTAATTTAAGAATGTTTAAGTATGCATATAAAGCCGTACTATTAGGCACACTACTACTTCTAACAATACTCATCATTATAACCGTTCCATTCTTTGCCGTTGATGACATCTTTAAGTGACCACTTGGTATTAATCTGAATAAAGTTAAATGGTTTGTGTTAAAATAAACACAAAATGGGTCTTCCTTAAACACACTTTTGAAAAAACAATAATGTATTTTTTTTTTAATACAGACTGTGGTCTACCTGTACAGATGCATAGTAGCAAGTTGACTGCTACTTGAGTCTTGAATACATTCATTGTACACCTTTTGTCCAGTGGGAGTCAAACCAGACTTGACGTTTGTCTCTTTGTCTCTCCTCAGGCCAGGAGGGAATTGTGAGGTGCCACCCAGACCTGGCCGGCAGAGACCTGAAGAGAGGGGCCCTCACGGCTGAATCAAGGGGAGAGCAGACCCAGGCCGGCCTGACCCTTTTAGATGCCGGTGATGCCGCCCGCATGAATCGGCTCAACGCGCAGTACAAGGAGCGCTTTGGCTTCCCCTTTGTGATCTGCGCCCGCATGAACAACAAAGAGGAAATCCTGCTGCAGCTGGCAGAGCGGCTGGGAAACGAGCCGGCGCAGGAGCGGCAGTGTGCCATCGAGGAGGTGAAGAAGATTTGCCAGCTCAGACTACAGGACATCATTCAGTGCCCGGCCACCCACACCAAGCTGTAGCGCTGTGTCAAGAGCGGGGTCCTGCAGAACAATGATGCCATGGCAAAGAATTAAAATATCCTGTGCATGTAGATGGTAAAGTCTTCTTATGCTGACATATTTGCATCATTAATAAAAAAAGAAAGCACATGTATGAGTAAAATCTCCAGCACCTCCATTTTTGCTTCCAGATGCCCTCCACACTCAAACACAGCTGGGCAGGCTGCGTTTGTAGGAATTTAAACCACTTAGCCCAAAGGGTTTATTTATTCACACCAAGAAAGCTTTTCAAAATAACAATTTTGGCAAGATGTAATAAACTACAACATGAGAAAATAATCTTTGCAGAAGTCGCAGGCTGTGATAGAGTGAGCTGCCATCCCCTGGTCTGAGGAGCAATGATAGCAAGGACATCTGGCTGCCTAAGAATAATGAGTCCATCCACACAGTGTACTGGCCTTTGGTCCCTGTTGACCACACTCATCTAATTTCTAAGACAACATATTCTGTCGACTCACCAATTCAATATGCAGACAGATAGATTATAAACATATTCTGCAGAAGGTGAATAAGTTACACCCTAAAATCAGCACTACATTTGCATTCTAATGACAGATAGGTCCATGACTTAATAACTATACAGACAGACCCACACACAGTATAGGGAAATTATTAGCCTATTTGCATCCCTGCCAGTATTTCACCAGAGGAGAGTAAATTGAGGCCCTTTGGTGCAGTAAATCCGCACTGACATTAGAGCCAAAGCTGTTCATGGTGAGTGCCAACATACACCAACAAGACTGTTATAAGAACTAACAAAAGCCAGAACCCCAACCCTCTCCAATCCTTAAAGATAACCTGCACCCTACATTCAAACCTAACCCAGGCCTGGCTCTTCCCTGACTCGAACCTTGAACCCTACAAAGCATGCACTGACCAGAACACTACAGTCTGCTGAGGCACCCAGTTTTCAAACCCAAGCTAACACAGCACAGTAGAAACTCAAGTCATAAGTCTGCAGCCCCTCAGAAATTGACAAAACCCAAAGCAAAGTCCTGGACAGTACTGTGGTTTTCTGGTGGAAGCTAGTCTGTGGCCCTGTGTGGGGGAGGTCAGGCCTGCCACTGAGGAAATAGTGCAGTGTCCAAATCGGGTTTACAGCCGGTGCACTTCCTCGCCCCTCATGTTTAATTTATGACACTGCTGGTCAGCGGTGTCACCCGGGGTCCGGCCACAGGCGCCGCCGGCCCTGCCCAGAATCAAACGCTTCCTCGTCTCTGCCGTGAGGTTAAAGTGCATTAGACTGTAAAACCTGGAGGAAGCTCTGGAGCAATAAACCTTGAATATTTAGCTACTCCCGTCTTATCTTTTTAAAATGCAAATCTTTCTTTAGTTTAGTGGGGGGAGTTATACCAAATGAGCTGACGTCACCTGCCATTGGCTTTCTGTTACTAATCGCTGCTCTGTAAACATACCTCCTGTCATGCGGGTCTCAGTCCATTGACTCTGATCATCGGGAGAAGAAACCTCTCGAAAGAAAGACAACGAAGAGGAAAGACACAGACATAATTATATTCAAATAAATAAAAGAAAGGAAGGATACAATAAGCCTAAAATGGTATTTTTGTAACGTTATAATGTGGATGGCGCCCTCCCACTCGCCACCATGTACGTGAGCTATCTTTTGGATAAAGAGGTGAGCATGTACCCCGGTTCTGTCAGACACTCTGGACTCAATCTTGGTGCTCAACACTTCGTCAGCCCGCCACAGTACCCGGATTATGGGCACTACCATCACGTCCCGGTGCTGAGTGGGGAAGGGGACCCCCGGGACCCCCAGCCCACACCCTCCTGGCACTACGGAACCACCCGTGAAGACTGGAGCGCTTACCCACAGATACCCCCGGGTGGGGCCCACCATCTGAGCGCCTCTCCTGGGACTGTCTGCTACAGCCCGAGCGAGTACAGCCCTGGCCCCTTGCCCCCGCTGCCCACCCAGGGTGTGATTCAGCCCCTGGGGTGCCACCCGGCGGAGCACACCGATTCCGGCAGCCAGAGGATTTACGAATGGACACGGAGGAGCGCACAGCCCGCCGCCAACACCTCGGGTAAAATAAAGTCTGAAGGGTCATTATTATTATTATTATTATTATTATTATTATTATTATTATTATTATTATTATTATTATTATTATTATTATTATTATTGTTATTATTATTATTATTATTATTATTTACTATCCCAGAAAATGTAAAAATCATTGAAAAGTAAGATGAAACAGAGGGAGCTACATATTTAACTTAGAAAGATTAACTGTTTGCGCACATACCCAATTTTTTTTTTTTTAGCACATATTCGATTAATAATGAATTAGTTTGAACCAAAATTGTAATAGACCATTTGTTTCGTTTCACATTTCGTTGTAGCCTACATTACGAAGCTTTCAAATGTAGGATACCTATTGTTGTGTAGATGTAGGTGTGTATAGCTTGACTCAATATTAGGACTATGAAATTGTTCTGTTAATATATACCCTACATATCCTGTCAAAGCAAAGTGTCAAAACTTTTCTGTGATTTTGTCAGCCCACAGCCCGACAGCCTCACGGTCTACCTTACACAACACTGAGGTCAGAAAGAGGAGAAAATAGCCTGGGGCAGATAAGCGATCGACAGAAGATACTTAGAGCTGAGGAGGCCTCATCATAAAATTACACAACCGAGGAAAACATTTAAACGGCGTTAAAAATCAATACATCTAAAGGCAGATATGCGTTGGGCAATAAAAACATCAATCACACATTCCAACAGACAGAATAT